>NC_081777.1:730000-834313 GCF_963082965.1 Carassius carassius
ATCACGTCGGGGTCAAGCCATCTCCTCTTACCATTAAAAGTATGAAGTCAAATGTTTTAATTCAGCTATGTTTTCATAATTATTGAAGCATCTAAAAAAGAAGCCTCTGATATGACAAATGCTCCTTCCACTGTGTAAAGTGTTATATTTGTATCTTGATCTATTGGCTTTTTTCAACGGGCAATACGAAATCTAAAGGAAATGTAAAAATATTTGTGTTGAGTTTAAAATCACACTCCTTCGAGCCGGAATCGAACCAGCGACCTAAGGATACCCAACAACTCATCTACAGTCCTTCGCTCTACCAGCTGAGCTATCGAAGGATGGGAAATGTGCAAGGCACCAAAACTGTCCAAGAAATTCAGAAATCCTTAACTTTTGAGGTTACTGGGAAAAATTAGGCTGCTTTTTGTGGTGAATGTTTCAAGGGCCGTACAAAGGACAACAACTCATCTACAGTCATCTGATCTACCGGCTGAGTTATCAAAGGATGGGAAAAGCTTAAGGCACCAAAAGTTGGCAAGAAATTCAGAAATCCTTACCTCTTGAGGTTATTGGGGAAAATTAGGCAGCTTTATGTGGTGGATTAGTCCAAAGGAAGCAACAATTTGACTTCGAAGACCTCGTGGCGCAACGGTAGCGCGTCTGACTCCAGTTCAGAAGGTTGCGTGTTCAAATCACGTCGGGGTCAAGCCATCTCCTCTTACCATTAAAAGTATGAAGTCAAATGTTTTAATTCAGCTATGTTTTCATAATTATTGAAGCATCTAAAAAAGAAGCCTCTGATATGACAAATGCTCCTTCCACTGTGTAAAGTGTTATATTTGTATCTTGATCTATTGGCTTTTTTCAACGGGCAATACGAAATCTAAAGGAAATGTAAAAATATTTGTGCTGAGTTTAAAATAACACTCCTTCAAGCCGGAATCGAACCAGCGACCTAAGGATACCCAACAACTCGTCTACAGTCCTCCGCTCTACCAGCTGAGCTATCGAAGGATGGGAAATGTGCAAGGCACCAAAACTTTCCAAGAAATTCAGAAATCCTTAACTTTTAAAGGTTATTGGGAAAAATTAGGCTGCTTTTTGTGATGAATGCTTCAAGGGCCGTACAAAGGACAACAACTCATCTACAGTCATCTGATCTAGCGGCTGAGTTATCAAATAATGGGAAAAGCTTAAGGCACCAAAAGTTGGCAAGAAATTCAGAAATCCTTACCTCTTGAGGTTATTGGGGAAAATTAGGCAGCTTTATGTGATAAATGAGTCCAAAGGAAGCAAAAATTTGACTTCGAAGACCTCGTGGCACAACGGTAGCGCGTCTGACTCCAGATCAGAAGGTTGCGTGTTCAAATCACGTCGGGGTCAAGCCATCTCCTCCTAGCATTAAAAGTATGAAGTCAAATGTTTTAATTCAGCTATGTTTTCATAATTATTGAAGCATCTAAAAAAGAAGCCTCTGATATGACAAATGCTCCTTCCACTGTGTAAAGTTTTATATTTGTATCTTGATCTATTGGCTTTTTTCAACGGGCAATACGAAATCTAAAGGAAATGTAAAAATATTTGTGTTGAGTTTAAAATCACACTCCTTCGAGCCGGAATCGAACCAGCGACCTAAGGATACCCAACAACTCATCTACAGTCCTTCGCTCTACCAGCTGAGCTATCGAAGGATGGGAAATGTGCAAGGCACCAAAACTGTCCAAGAAATTCAGAAATCCTTAACTTTTGAGGTTATTGGGAAAAATTAGGCTGCTTTTTGTGGTGAATGCTTCAAGAGCCGTACAAAGGACAACAACTCATCTACAGTCATCTGATCTACCGGCTGAGTTATCAAAGGATGGGAAAAGCTTAAGGCACCAAAAGTTGGCAAGAAATTCAGAAATCCTTACCTCTTTAGGTTATTGGGGAAAATTAGGCAGCTTTATGTGGTGGATTAGTCCAAAGGATGCAACAACTTGACTTCGAAGACCTCGTGGCGCAATGGTAGCGTGTCTGACTCCAGATCAGAAGGTTGTGTGTTCAAATCATGTCGGGGTCAAGCCATCTCCTCTTTCCATTAAAAGTATGAAGTCAAATGTTTTAATTCAGCTATGTTTTCATAATTATTGAAGAGTGTAATAAAGAAGCCTCTGATATGACAAATGCTCCTTCCACTGTGTAAAGTGTTATATTTGTATCTTGATCTATTGGCTTTTTTCAACGGGCAATACGAAATCTAAAGGAAATGTAAAAATATTTGTGCTGAGTTTAAAATCACACTCCTTCGAGCCGGAATCGAACCAGCGACCTAAGGATACCCAACAACTCATCTACAGTCCTTCGCTCTACCAGCTGAGCTATCTAATGATGGGAAATGTGCAAGGCACCAAAACTTTCCAAGAAATTCAGAAATCCTTAACTTTTGAGGTTACTGGGAAAAATTAGGCTGCTTTTTGTGGTGAATGCTTCAAGAGCCGTACAAAGGACAACAACTCATCTACAGTCATCTGATCTACCGGCTGAGTTATCAAAGGATGGGAAAAGCTTAAGGCACCAAAAGTTGGCAAGAAATTCAGAAATCCTTACCTCTTGAGGTTATTGGGAAAAATTAGGCAGCTTTATGTGGTGGATTAGTCCAAAGGAAGCAACGACTTGACTTCGAAGACCTCGTGGCACAACGGTAGCGCGTCTGACTCAAGATCAGAAGGTTGCGTGTTCAAATCACGTTGGGGTCAAGCCATCTCCTCTTACCATTAAAAGTATGAAGTCAAATGTTTTAATTCAGCTATGTTTTCATAATTATTGAAGCATCTAAAAAAGAAGCCTCTGATATGACAAATGCTCCTTCCACTGTGTAAAGTTTTATATTTGTATCTTAATCTATTGGCTTTTTTCAACGGGCAATACGAAATCTAAAGGAAATGTAAAAATATTTGTGTTGAGTTTAAAATCACACTCCTTCGAGCCGGAATCGAACCAGCGACCTAAGGATACCCAACAATTCATCTACAGTCCTTCGCTCTACCAGCTGAGCTATCGAAGGATGGGAAATGTGCAAGGCACCAAAACTGTCCAAGAAATTCAGAAATCCTTAACTTTTGAGGTTATTGGGAAAAATTAGGCTGCTTTTTGTGGTGAATGCTTCAAGGGCCGTACAAAGGACAACAACTCATCTACAGTCATCTGATCTACCGGCTGAGTTATCAAAGGATGGGAAAAGCTTAAGGCACCAAAAGTTGGCAAGAAATTCAGAAATCCTTACCTCTTGAGGTTATTGGGGAAAATTAGGCAGCTTTATGTGGTGGATTAGTCCAAAGGAAGCAACAACTTGACTTCGAAGACCTCGTGGCGCAATGGTAGCGTGTCTGACTCCAGATCAGAAGGTTGCGTGTTCAAATCATGTTGGGGTCAAGCCATCTCCTCTTTCCATTAAAAGTATGAAGTCAAATGTTTTAATTCAGCTATGTTTTCATAATTATTGAAGCGTGTAATAAAGAAGCCTCTGATATGACAAATGCTCCTTCCACTGTGTAAAGTGTTATATTTGTATCTTGATCTATTGGCTCTTTTCTAGGTAATCTAAAAATAACATAGCTGAGTTTAAAATCACACTCCTTCGAGCCGGAATCGAACCAGCGACCTAAGGATACCCAACAACTCATCTACAGTCCTTCGCTCTACCAGCTGAGCTATCTAATGATGGGAAATGTGCAAGGCACCAAAACTTTCCAAGAAATTCAGAAATCCTTAACTTTTGAGGTTACTGGGAAAAATTAGGCTGCTTTTTGTGGTGAATGCTTCAAGAGCCGTACAAAGGACAACAACTCATCTACAGTCATCTGATCTACCGGCTGAGTTATCAAAGGATGGGAAAAGCTTAAGGCACCAAAAGTTGGCAAGAAATTCAGAAATCCTTACCTCTTGAGGTTATTGGGGAAAATTAGGCAGCTTTATGTGATGAATGAGTCCAAAGGAAGCAACAATTTGACTTCGAAGATCTCGTGGCACAACGGTAGCGCGTCTGACTCCAGATCAGAAGGTTGCGTGTTCAAATCACGTCGGGGTCAAGCCATCTCCTCTTACCATTAAAAGTATGAAGTCAAATGTTTTAATTCAGCTATGTTTTCATAATTATTGAAGCATCTAAAAAAGAAGCCTCTGATATGACAAATGCTCCTTCCACTGTGTAAAGTGTTATATTTGTATCTTGATCTATTGGCTTTTTTCAACGGGCAATACGAAATCTAAAGGAAATGTAAAAATATTTGTGTTGAGTTTAAAATCACACTCCTTCGAGCCGGAATCGAACCAGCGACCTAAGGATACCCAACAACTCATCTACAGTCCTTCGCTCTACCAGCTGAGCTATCGAAGGATGGGAAATGTGCAAGGCACCAAAACTGTCCAAGAAATTCAGAAATCCTTAACTTTTGAGGTTACTGGGAAAAATTAGGCTGCTTTTTGTGGTGAATGTTTCAAGGGCCGTACAAAGGACAACAACTCATCTACAGTCATCTGATCTACCGGCTGAGTTATCAAAGGATGGGAAAAGCTTAAGGCACCAAAAGTTGGCAAGAAATTCAGAAATCCTTACCTCTTGAGGTTATTGGGGAAAATTAGGCAGCTTTATGTGGTGGATTAGTCCAAAGGAAGCAACAATTTGACTTCGAAGACCTCGTGGCGCAACGGTAGCGCGTCTGACTCCAGTTCAGAAGGTTGCGTGTTCAAATCACGTCGGGGTCAAGCCATCTCCTCTTACCATTAAAAGTATGAAGTCAAATGTTTTAATTCAGCTATGTTTTCATAATTATTGAAGCATCTAAAAAAGAAGCCTCTGATATGACAAATGCTCCTTCCACTGTGTAAAGTGTTATATTTGTATCTTGATCTATTGGCTTTTTTCAACGGGCAATACGAAATCTAAAGGAAATGTAAAAATATTTGTGCTGAGTTTAAAATAACACTCCTTCAAGCCGGAATCGAACCAGCGACCTAAGGATACCCAACAACTCGTCTACAGTCCTCCGCTCTACCAGCTGAGCTATCGAAGGATGGGAAATGTGCAAGGCACCAAAACTTTCCAAGAAATTCAGAAATCCTTAACTTTTAAAGGTTATTGGGAAAAATTAGGCTGCTTTTTGTGATGAATGCTTCAAGGGCCGTACAAAGGACAACAACTCATCTACAGTCATCTGATCTAGCGGCTGAGTTATCAAATAATGGGAAAAGCTTAAGGCACCAAAAGTTGGCAAGAAATTCAGAAATCCTTACCTCTTGAGGTTATTGGGGAAAATTAGGCAGCTTTATGTGATAAATGAGTCCAAAGGAAGCAAAAATTTGACTTCGAAGACCTCGTGGCACAACGGTAGCGCGTCTGACTCCAGATCAGAAGGTTGCGTGTTCAAATCACGTCGGGGTCAAGCCATCTCCTCCTAGCATTAAAAGTATGAAGTCAAATGTTTTAATTCAGCTATGTTTTCATAATTATTGAAGCATCTAAAAAAGAAGCCTCTGATATGACAAATGCTCCTTCCACTGTGTAAAGTTTTATATTTGTATCTTGATCTATTGGCTTTTTTCAACGGGCAATACGAAATCTAAAGGAAATGTAAAAATATTTGTGTTGAGTTTAAAATCACACTCCTTCGAGCCGGAATCGAACCAGCGACCTAAGGATACCCAACAACTCATCTACAGTCCTTCGCTCTACCAGCTGAGCTATCGAAGGATGGGAAATGTGCAAGGCACCAAAACTGTCCAAGAAATTCAGAAATCCTTAACTTTTGAGGTTATTGGGAAAAATTAGGCTGCTTTTTGTGGTGAATGCTTCAAGAGCCGTACAAAGGACAACAACTCATCTACAGTCATCTGATCTACCGGCTGAGTTATCAAAGGATGGGAAAAGCTTAAGGCACCAAAAGTTGGCAAGAAATTCAGAAATCCTTACCTCTTTAGGTTATTGGGGAAAATTAGGCAGCTTTATGTGGTGGATTAGTCCAAAGGATGCAACAACTTGACTTCGAAGACCTCGTGGCGCAATGGTAGCGTGTCTGACTCCAGATCAGAAGGTTGTGTGTTCAAATCATGTCGGGGTCAAGCCATCTCCTCTTTCCATTAAAAGTATGAAGTCAAATGTTTTAATTCAGCTATGTTTTCATAATTATTGAAGAGTGTAATAAAGAAGCCTCTGATATGACAAATGCTCCTTCCACTGTGTAAAGTGTTATATTTGTATCTTGATCTATTGGCTTTTTTCAACGGGCAATACGAAATCTAAAGGAAATGTAAAAATATTTGTGCTGATTTTAAAATCACACTCCTTCGAGCCGGAATCGAACCAGCGACCTAAGGATACCCAACAACTCATCTACAGTCCTTCGCTCTACCAGCTGAGCTATCTAATGATGGGAAATGTGCAAGGCACCAAAACTTTCCAAGAAATTCAGAAATCCTTAACTTTTGAGGTTACTGGGAAAAATTAGGCTGCTTTTTGTGGTGAATGCTTCAAGAGCCGTACAAAGGACAACAACTCATCTACAGTCATCTGATCTACCGGCTGAGTTATCAAAGGATGGGAAAAGCTTAAGGCACCAAAAGTTGGCAAGAAATTCAGAAATCCTTACCTCTTGAGGTTATTGGGAAAAATTAGGCAGCTTTATGTGGTGGATTAGTCCAAAGGAAGCAACGACTTGACTTCGAAGACCTCGTGGCACAACGGTAGCGCGTCTGACTCCAGATCAGAAGGTTGCGTGTTCAAATCACGTTGGGGTCAAGCCATCTCCTCTTACCATTAAAAGTATGAAGTCAAATGTTTTAATTCAGCTATGTTTTCATAATTATTGAAGCATCTAAAAAAGAAGCCTCTGATATGACAAATGCTCCTTCCACTGTGTAAAGTTTTATATTTGTATCTTAATCTATTGGCTTTTTTCAACGGGCAATACGAAATCTAAAGGAAATGTAAAAATATTTGTGTTGAGTTTAAAATCACACTCCTTCGAGCCGGAATCGAACCAGCGACCTAAGGATACCCAACAATTCATCTACAGTCCTTCGCTCTACCAGCTGAGCTATCGAAGGATGGGAAATGTGCAAGGCACCAAAACTGTCCAAGAAATTCAGAAATCCTTAACTTTTGAGGTTATTGGGAAAAATTAGGCTGCTTTTTGTGGTGAATGCTTCAAGGGCCGTACAAAGGACAACAACTCATCTACAGTCATCTGATCTACCGGCTGAGTTATCAAAGGATGGGAAAAGCTTAAGGCACCAAAAGTTGGCAAGAAATTCAGAAATCCTTACCTCTTGAGGTTATTGGGGAAAATTAGGCAGCTTTATGTGGTGGATTAGTCCAAAGGAAGCAACAACTTGACTTCGAAGACCTCGTGGCGCAATGGTAGCGTGTCTGACTCCAGATCAGAAGGTTGCGTGTTCAAATCATGTTGGGGTCAAGCCATCTCCTCTTTCCATTAAAAGTATGAAGTCAAATGTTTTAATTCAGCTATGTTTTCATAATTATTGAAGCGTGTAATAAAGAAGCCTCTGATATGACAAATGCTCCTTCCACTGTGTAAAGTGTTATATTTGTATCTTGATCTATTGGCTCTTTTCTAGGTAATCTAAAAATAACATAGCTGAGTTTAAAATCACACTCCTTCGAGCCGGAATCGAACCAGCGACCTAAGGATACCCAACAACTCATCTACAGTCCTTCGCTCTACCAGCTGAGCTATCTAATGATGGGAAATGTGCAAGGCACCAAAACTTTCCAAGAAATTCAGAAATCCTTAACTTTTGAGGTTACTGGGAAAAATTAGGCTGCTTTTTGTGGTGAATGCTTCAAGAGCCGTACAAAGGACAACAACTCATCTACAGTCATCTGATCTACCGGCTGAGTTATCAAAGGATGGGAAAAGCTTAAGGCACCAAAAGTTGGCAAGAAATTCAGAAATCCTTACCTCTTGAGGTTATTGGGGAAAATTAGGCAGCTTTATGTGATGAATGAGTCCAAAGGAAGCAACAATTTGACTTCGAAGATCTCGTGGCACAACGGTAGCGCGTCTGACTCCAGATCAGAAGGTTGCGTGTTCAAATCACGTCGGGGTCAAGCCATCTCCTCTTACCATTAAAAGTATGAAGTCAAATGTTTTAATTCAGCTATGTTTTCATAATTATTGAAGCATCTAAAAAAGAAGCCTCTGATATGACAAATGCTCCTTCCACTGTGTAAAGTGTTATATTTGTATCTTGATCTATTGGCTTTTTTCAACGGGCAATACGAAATCTAAAGGAAATGTAAAAATATTTGTGTTGAGTTTAAAATCACACTCCTTCGAGCCGGAATCGAACCAGCGACCTAAGGATACCCAACAACTCATCTACAGTCCTTCGCTCTACCAGCTGAGCTATCGAAGGATGGGAAATGTGCAAGGCACCAAAACTGTCCAAGAAATTCAGAAATCCTTAACTTTTGAGGTTACTGGGAAAAATTAGGCTGCTTTTTGTGGTGAATGTTTCAAGGGCCGTACAAAGGACAACAACTCATCTACAGTCATCTGATCTACCGGCTGAGTTATCAAAGGATGGGAAAAGCTTAAGGCACCAAAAGTTGGCAAGAAATTCAGAAATCCTTACCTCTTGAGGTTATTGGGGAAAATTAGGCAGCTTTATGTGGTGGATTAGTCCAAAGGAAGCAACAATTTGACTTCGAAGACCTCGTGGCGCAACGGTAGCGCGTCTGACTCCAGTTCAGAAGGTTGCGTGTTCAAATCACGTCGGGGTCAAGCCATCTCCTCTTACCATTAAAAGTATGAAGTCAAATGTTTTAATTCAGCTATGTTTTCATAATTATTGAAGCATCTAAAAAAGAAGCCTCTGATATGACAAATGCTCCTTCCACTGTGTAAAGTGTTATATTTGTATCTTGATCTATTGGCTTTTTTCAACGGGCAATACGAAATCTAAAGGAAATGTAAAAATATTTGTGCTGAGTTTAAAATAACACTCCTTCAAGCCGGAATCGAACCAGCGACCTAAGGATACCCAACAACTCGTCTACAGTCCTCCGCTCTACCAGCTGAGCTATCGAAGGATGGGAAATGTGCAAGGCACCAAAACTTTCCAAGAAATTCAGAAATCCTTAACTTTTAAAGGTTATTGGGAAAAATTAGGCTGCTTTTTGTGATGAATGCTTCAAGGGCCGTACAAAGGACAACAACTCATCTACAGTCATCTGATCTAGCGGCTGAGTTATCAAATAATGGGAAAAGCTTAAGGCACCAAAAGTTGGCAAGAAATTCAGAAATCCTTACCTCTTGAGGTTATTGGGGAAAATTAGGCAGCTTTATGTGATAAATGAGTCCAAAGGAAGCAAAAATTTGACTTCGAAGACCTCGTGGCACAACGGTAGCGCGTCTGACTCCAGATCAGAAGGTTGCGTGTTCAAATCACGTCGGGGTCAAGCCATCTCCTCCTAGCATTAAAAGTATGAAGTCAAATGTTTTAATTCAGCTATGTTTTCATAATTATTGAAGCATCTAAAAAAGAAGCCTCTGATATGACAAATGCTCCTTCCACTGTGTAAAGTTTTATATTTGTATCTTGATCTATTGGCTTTTTTCAACGGGCAATACGAAATCTAAAGGAAATGTAAAAATATTTGTGTTGAGTTTAAAATCACACTCCTTCGAGCCGGAATCGAACCAGCGACCTAAGGATACCCAACAACTCATCTACAGTCCTTCGCTCTACCAGCTGAGCTATCGAAGGATGGGAAATGTGCAAGGCACCAAAACTGTCCAAGAAATTCAGAAATCCTTAACTTTTGAGGTTATTGGGAAAAATTAGGCTGCTTTTTGTGGTGAATGCTTCAAGAGCCGTACAAAGGACAACAACTCATCTACAGTCATCTGATCTACCGGCTGAGTTATCAAAGGATGGGAAAAGCTTAAGGCACCAAAAGTTGGCAAGAAATTCAGAAATCCTTACCTCTTTAGGTTATTGGGGAAAATTAGGCAGCTTTATGTGGTGGATTAGTCCAAAGGATGCAACAACTTGACTTCGAAGACCTCGTGGCGCAATGGTAGCGTGTCTGACTCCAGATCAGAAGGTTGTGTGTTCAAATCATGTCGGGGTCAAGCCATCTCCTCTTTCCATTAAAAGTATGAAGTCAAATGTTTTAATTCAGCTATGTTTTCATAATTATTGAAGAGTGTAATAAAGAAGCCTCTGATATGACAAATGCTCCTTCCACTGTGTAAAGTGTTATATTTGTATCTTGATCTATTGGCTTTTTTCAACGGGCAATACGAAATCTAAAGGAAATGTAAAAATATTTGTGCTGAGTTTAAAATCACACTCCTTCGAGCCGGAATCGAACCAGCGACCTAAGGATACCCAACAACTCATCTACAGTCCTTCGCTCTACCAGCTGAGCTATCTAATGATGGGAAATGTGCAAGGCACCAAAACTTTCCAAGAAATTCAGAAATCCTTAACTTTTGAGGTTACTGGGAAAAATTAGGCTGCTTTTTGTGGTGAATGCTTCAAGAGCCGTACAAAGGACAACAACTCATCTACAGTCATCTGATCTACCGGCTGAGTTATCAAAGGATGGGAAAAGCTTAAGGCACCAAAAGTTGGCAAGAAATTCAGAAATCCTTACCTCTTGAGGTTATTGGGAAAAATTAGGCAGCTTTATGTGGTGGATTAGTCCAAAGGAAGCAACGACTTGACTTCGAAGACCTCGTGGCACAACGGTAGCGCGTCTGACTCCAGATCAGAAGGTTGCGTGTTCAAATCACGTTGGGGTCAAGCCATCTCCTCTTACCATTAAAAGTATGAAGTCAAATGTTTTAATTCAGCTATGTTTTCATAATTATTGAAGCATCTAAAAAAGAAGCCTCTGATATGACAAATGCTCCTTCCACTGTGTAAAGTTTTATATTTGTATCTTAATCTATTGGCTTTTTTCAACGGGCAATACGAAATCTAAAGGAAATGTAAAAATATTTGTGTTGAGTTTAAAATCACACTCCTTCGAGCCGGAATCGAACCAGCGACCTAAGGATACCCAACAATTCATCTACAGTCCTTCGCTCTACCAGCTGAGCTATCGAAGGATGGGAAATGTGCAAGGCACCAAAACTGTCCAAGAAATTCAGAAATCCTTAACTTTTGAGGTTATTGGGAAAAATTAGGCTGCTTTTTGTGGTGAATGCTTCAAGGGCCGTACAAAGGACAACAACTCATCTACAGTCATCTGATCTACCGGCTGAGTTATCAAAGGATGGGAAAAGCTTAAGGCACCAAAAGTTGGCAAGAAATTCAGAAATCCTTACCTCTTGAGGTTATTGGGGAAAATTAGGCAGCTTTATGTGGTGGATTAGTCCAAAGGAAGCAACAACTTGACTTCGAAGACCTCGTGGCGCAATGGTAGCGTGTCTGACTCCAGATCAGAAGGTTGCGTGTTCAAATCATGTCGGGGTCAAGCCATCTCCTCTTTCCATTAAAAGTATGAAGTCAAATGTTTTAATTCAGCTATGTTTTCATAATTATTGAAGCATGTAATAAAGAAGCCTCTGATATGACAAATGCTCCTTCCACTGTGTAAAGTGTTATATTTGTATCTTGATCTATTGGCTCTTTTCAACGGGCAATACGAAATCTAAAGGAAATGTAAAAATATTTGTGCTGAGTTTAAAATCACACTCCTTCGAGCCGGAATCGAACCAGCGACCTAAGGATACCCAACAACTCATCTAGAGTCCTCCACTCTACCAGCTGAGCTATCTAATGATGGGAAATGTGCAGGGCACCAAAACTTTCCAAGAAATTCAGAAATCCTTAACTTTTAAAGGTTATTGGGAAAAATTAGGCTGCTTTTTGTGATGAATGCTTCAAGGGCCGTACAAAGGACAACAACTCATCTACAGTCATCTGATCTAGCGGCTGAGTTATCAAATAATGGGAAAAGCTTAAGGCACCAAAGTTGGCAAGAAATTCAGAAATCCTTACCTCTTGAGGTTATTGGGGAAAATTAGGCAGCTTTATGTGATAAATGAGTCCAAAGGAAGCAAAAATTTGACTTCGAAGACCTCGTGGCACAACAGTAGCGCGTCTGACTCCAGATCAGAAGGTTGCGTGTTCAAATCACGTCGGGGTCAAGCCATCTCCTCCTAGCATTAAAAGTATGAAGTCAAATGTTTTAATTCAGCTATGTTTTCATAATTATTGAAGCATCTAAAAAAGAAGCCTCTGATATGACAAATGCTCCTTCCACTGTGTAAAGAGTTATATTTGTATCTTGATCTATTGGCTTTTTTCAACGGGCAATACGAAATCTAAAGGAAATGTAAAAATATTTGTGCTGAGTTTAAAATCACACTCCTTCGAGCCGGAATCGAACCAGCGACCTAAGGATACCCAACAACTCATCTAGAGTCCTCCACTCTACCAGCTGAGCTATCTAATGATGGAAAATGTGCAAGGCACCAAAACTTTCCAAGAAATTCAGAAATCCTTAACTTTTGAGGTTACTGGGAAAAATTAGGCTGCTTTTTGTGGTGAATGCTTCAAGAGCCGTACAAAGGACAACAACTCATCTACAGTCATCTGATCTAGCGGCTGAGTTATCAAAGGATGGGAAAAGCTTAAGGCACCAAAAGTTGGCAAGAAATTCAGAAATCCTTACCTCTTGAGGTTATTGGGGAAAATTAGGCAGCTTTATGTGGTGGATTAGTCCAAAGGAAGCAACAACTTGACTTCGAAGACCTCGTGGCGCAACGGTAGCGCGTCTGACTCCAGATCAGAAGGTTGTGTGTTCAAATCACGTCGGGGTCAAGCCATCTCCTCTTACCATTAAAAGTATGAAGTCAAATGTTTTAATTCAGCTATGTTTTCATAATTATTGAAGCATCTAAAAAAGAAGCCTCTGATATGACAAATGCTCCTTCCACTGTGTAAAGTGTTATATTTGTATCTTGATCTATTGGCTTTTTTCAACGGGCAATACGAAATCTAAAGGAAATGTAAAAATATTTTTGTTGACTTTAAAATCACACTCCTTCAAGCCGGAATCAAACCAGCGACCTAAGGATACCCAACAACTCATCTACAGTCCTTCGCTCTACCAGCTGAGCTATCGAAGGATGGGAAATGTGCAAGGCACCAAAACTGTCCAAGAAATTCAGAAATCCTTAACTTTTGAGGTTATTGGGAAAAATTAGGCTGCTTTTTGTGGTGAATGCTTCAAGGGCCGTACAAAGGACAACAACTCATCTACAGTCATCTGATCTACCGGCTGAGTTATCAAAGGATGGGAAAAGCTTAAGGCACCAAAAGTTGGCAAGAAATTCAGAAATCCTTACCTCTTGAGGTTATTGGGGAAAATTAGGCAGCTTTATGTGGTGGATTAGTCCAAAGGAAGCAACAACTTGACTTCGAAGACCTCGTGGCGCAATGGTAGCGTGTCTGACTCCAGATCAGAAGGTTGCGTGTTCAAATCATGTTGGGGTCAAGCCATCTCCTCTTTCCATTAAAAGTATGAAGTCAAATGTTTTAATTCAGCTATGTTTTCATAATTATTGAAGCATGTAATAAGGAAGCCTCTGATATGACAAATGCTCCTTCCACTGTGTAAAGTGTTATATTTGTATCTTGATCTATTGGCTCTTTTTAACGGGCAATACGAAATCTAAAGGAAATGTAAAAATATTTGTGCTGAGTTTAAAATCACACTCCTTCGAGCCGGAATCGAACCAGCGACCTAAGGATACCCAACAACTCATCTAGAGTCCTCCACTCTACCAGCTGAGCTATCTAATGATGGTAAATGTGCAAGGCACCAAAACTTTCCAAGAAATTCAGAAATCCTTAACTTTTGAGGTTACTGGGAAAAATTAGGCTGCTTTTAAACGTGAATGCTTCAAGAGCCGTACAAAGGACAACAACTCATCTTCAGTCATCTGATCTACCGGCTGAGTTATCAAAGGATAGGAAAGGCTTAAGGCACCAAAAGTTGGCAAGACATTCAGAAATCCTTACCTCTTGAGGTTATTGGGGAAATTTAGGCAGCTTTATGTGGTGAATGAGTACAAAGGAAGCAACAACTTGACTTTGAAGACCTAGTGGCGCAACGGTAGCGCGTCTGACTCCAGATCAGAAGGTTGTGTGTTGAAATCATGTCGGGGTCAAGCCATCTTCCTCTTTCCATTAAAAGTATGAAGTCAAATGTTTTAATTCAGCTATGTTTTCATAATTATTGAAGCGTGTAAAAAAGAAGCCTCTGATATGACAAATGCTACTTCCACTGTGTAAAGTGTTATATTTGTATCTTGATCTATTGGCTTTTTTCAACGGGCAATACGAAATCTAAAGGAAATGTAAAAATATTTGTGCTGAGTTTAAAATAACACTCCTTCGAGCCGGAATCAAACCAGCAACCTAAGGATACCCAACAACTCGTCTACAGTCCTCCGCTCTACCAGCTGAGCTATCGAAGGATGGGAAATGTGCAAGGCACCAAAACTTTCCAAGAAATTCAGAAATCCTTAACTTTTAAAGGTTATTGGGAAAAATTAGGCTGCTTTTTGTGATGAATGCTTCAAGGGCCGTACAAAGGACAACAACTCATCTACAGTCATCTGATCTAGCGGCTGAGTTATCAAAGGATGGGAAAAGCTTAAGGCACCAAAAGTTGGCAAGAAAATCAGAAATCCTTACCTCTTGAGGTTATTGGGGAAAATTAGGCAGCTTTATGTGATGAATGAGTCCAAAAGAAGCAACAATTTTGACTTTGAAGACCTCGTGGCGCAACGGTAGCGCGTCTGACTCCAGATCAGAAGGTTGCGTGTTCAAATCACGTCGGGGTCAAGCCATCTCCTCTTACCATTAAAAGTATGAAGTCAAATGTTTTAATTCAGCTATGTTTTCATAATTATTGAAGCATCTAAAAAAGAAGCCTCTGATATGACAAATGCTCCTTCCACTGTGTAAAGTGTTATATTTGTATCTTGATCTATTGGCTTTTTTCAACGGGCAATACGAAATCTAAAGGAAATGTAAAAATATTTGTGTTGAGTTTAAAATCACACTCCTTCGAGCCGGAATCAAACCAGCGACCTAAGGATACCAACAACTCATCTACAGTCCTTCGCTCTACCAGCTGAGCTATCGAAGGATGGGAAATGTGCAAGGCACCAAAACTGTACAAGAAATTCAGAAATCCTTAACTTTTGAGGTTATTGGGAAAAATTAGGCTGCTTTTTGTGGTGAATGCTTCAAGGGCCGTACAAAGGACAACAACTCATCTACAGTCATCTGATCTACCGGCTGAGTTATCAAAGGATGGGAAAAGCTTAAGGCACCAAAAGTTGGCAAGAAATTCAGAAATCCTTACCTCTTGAGGTTATTGGGGAAAATTAGGCAGCTTTATGTGGTGGATTAGTCCAAAGGAAGCAACAACTTGACTTTGAAGACCTCGTGGCGCAATGGTAGCGTGTCTGACTCCAGATCAGAAGGTTGCGTGTTCAAATCATGTCGGGGTCAAGCCATCTCCTCTTTCCATTAAAAGTATGAAGTCAAATGTTTTAATTCAGCTATGTTTTCATAATTATTGAAGCATGTAATAAAGAAGCCTCTGATATGACAAATGCTCCTTCCACTGTGTAAAGTGTTATATTTGTATCTTGATCTATTGGCTCTTTTCAACGGGCAATACGAAATCTAAAGGAAATGTAAAAATATTTGTGCTGAGTTTAAAATCACACTCCTTCGAGCCGGAATCGAACCAGCGACCTAAGGATACCCAACAACTCATCTAGAGTCCTCCACTCTACCAGCTGAGCTATCTAATGATGGGAAATGTGCAAGGCACCAAAACTTCCCAAGAAATTCAGAAATCCTTAACTTTTGAGGTTACTGGGAAAAATTAGGCTGCTTTTAAACGTGAATGCTTCAAGAGCCGTACAAAGGACAACAACTCATCTACAGTCATCTGATCTACCGGCTGAGTTATCAAAGGATGGGAAAGGCTTAAGGCACCAAAAGTTGGCAAGACATTCAGAAATCCTTACCTCTTGAGGTTATTGGGGAAAATTAGGCAGCTTTATGTGGTGAATGAGTACAAAGGAAGCAACAACTTGACTTTGAAGACCTAGTGGCGCAACGGTAGCGCGTCTGACTCCAGATCAGAAGGTTGTGTGTTGAAATCATGTCGGGGTCAAGCCATCTCCTCTTTCCATTAAAAGTATGAAGTCAAATGTTTTAATTCAGCTATGTTTTCATAATTATTGAAGCGTGTAAAAAAGAAGCCTCTGATATGACAAATGCTACTTCCACTGTGTAAAGTGTTATATTTGTATCTTGATCTATTGGCTTTTTTCAACGGGCAATACGAAATCTAAAGGAAATGTAAAAATATTTGTGCTGAGTTTAAAATAACACTCCTTCGAGCCGGAATCGAACCAGCGACCTAAGGATACCCAACAACTCATCTACAGTCCTCCGCTCTACCAGCTGAGCTATCGAAGGATGGGAAATGTGCAAGGCACCAAAACTTTCCAAGAAATTCAGAAATCCTTAACTTTTAAAGGTTATTGGGAAAAATTAGGCTGCTTTTTGTGATGAATGCTTCAAGGGCCGTACAAAGGACAACAACTCATCTACAGTCATCTGATCTAGCGGCTGAGTTATCAAAGAATGGGAAAAGCTTAAGGCACCAAAAGTTGGCAAGAAATTCAGAAATCCTTACCTCTTGAGGTTATTGGGGAAAATTAGGCAGCTTTATGTGATAAATGAGTCCAAAGGAAGCAACAATTTGAATTCGAAGACCTCGTGGCACAACGGTAGCACGTCTGACTCCAGATCAGAAGGTTGCGTGTTCAAATCACGTCGGGGTCAAGCCATCTCCTCCTAGCATTAAAAGTATGAAGTCAAATGTTTTAATTCAGCTATGTTTTCATAATTATTGAAGAGTGTAATAAAGAAGCCTCTGATATGACAAATGCTCCTTCCACTGTGTAAAGTGTTATGTTTGTATCTTGATCTATTGGCTTTTTTCAACGGGCAATACGAAATCTAAAGGAAATGTAAAAATATTTGTGCTGAGTTTAAAATCACACTCCTTCGTGCCGGAATCGAACCAGCAACCTAAGGATACCCAACAACTCATCTAGAGTCCTCCACTCTACCAGCTGAGCTATCTAATTATGGAAAATGTGCAAGGCACCAAAACTTTCCAAGAAATTCAGAAATCCTTAACTTTTGAGGTTACTGGGAAAAATTAGGCTGCTTTTTGTGGTGAATGCTTCAAGAGCCGTACAAAGGACAACAACTCATCTACAGTCATCTGATCTACCGGCTGAGTTATCAAAGGATGGGAAAAGCTTAAGGCACCAAAAGTTGGCAAGAAATTCAGAAATCCTTACCTCTTGAGGTTATTGGGGAAAATTAGGCAGCTTTATGTGGTGGATTAGTCCAAAGGAAGCAACAACTTGACTTCGAAGACCTCGTGGCGCAATGGTAGCGCGTCTGACTCCAGATCAGAAGGTTGCGTGTTCAAATCATGTCGGGGGCAAGCCATCTCCTCTTTCCATTAAAAGTATGAAGTCAAATGTTTTAATTCAGCTATGTTTTCATAATTATTGAAGCGTGTAAAAAAGAAGCCTCTGATATGACAAATGCTACTTCCACTGTGTAAAGTGTTATATTTGTATCTTGATCTATTGGCTTTTTTCAACGGGCAATACGAAATCTAAAGGAAATGTAAAAATATTTGTGCTGAGTTTAAAAGAACACTCCTACGAGCCGGAATCAAACCAGCGACCTAAGGATACCCAACAACTCGTCTACAGTCCTCCGCTCTACCAGCTGAGCTATCGAAGGATGGGAAATGTGCAAGGCACCAAAACTTTCCAAGAAATTCAGAAATCCTTAACTTTTAAAGGTTATTGGGAAAAATTAGGCTGCTTTTTGTGATGAATGCTTCAAGGGCCGTACAAAGGACAACAACTCATCTACAGTCATCTGATCTAGCGGTTGAGTTATCAAAGGATGGGAAAAGCTTAAGGCACCAAAAGTTGGCAAGAAAATCAGAAATCCTTACCTCTTGAGGTTATTGGGGAAAATAAGGCAGCTTTATGTGATGAATGAGTCCAAAAGAAGCAACAATTTGACTTTGAAGACCTCGTGGCGCAACGGTAGCGCGTCTGACTCCAGATCTGAAGATTGCGTGTTCAAATCACGTCGGGGTCAAGCCATCTCCTCTTACCATTAAAGGTATGAAGTCAAATGTTTTAATTCAGCTATGTTTTCATAATTATTGAAGCATCTAAAAAAGAAGCCTCTGATATGACAAATGCTCCTTCCACTGTGTAAAGTGTTATATTTGTATCTTGATCTATTGGCTTTTTTCAACGGGCAATACGAAATCTAAAGGAAATGTAAAAATATTTGTGTTGACTTTAAAATCACACTCCATCGAGCCGGAATCAAACCAGCGACCTAAGGATACCCAACAACTCATCTACAGTCCTTCGCTCTACCAGCTGAGCTATCGAAGGATGGGTAATGTGCAAGGCACCAAAACTGTCCAAGAAATTCAGAAATCCTTAACTTTTGAGGTTATTGGGAAAAATTAGGCTGCTTTTTGTGGTGAATGCTTCAAGGGCCGTACAAAGGACAACAACTCATCTACAGTCATCTGATCTACCGGCTGAGTTATCAAAGGATGGGAAAAGCTTAAGGCACCAAAAGTTGGCAAGAAATTCAGAAATCCTTACCTCTTGAGGTTATTGGGGAAAATTAGGCAGCTTTATGTGGTGGATTAGTCCAAAGGAAGCAACAACTTGACTTCGAAGACCTCGTGGCGCAATGGTAGCGCGTCTGACTCCAGATCAGAAGGTTGCGTGTTCAAATCATGTCGGGGTCAAGCCATCTCCTCTTTCCATTAAAAGTATGAAGTCAAATGTTTTAATTCAGCTATGTTTTCATAATTATTGAAGCGTGTAATAAAGAAGCCTCTGATATGACAAATGCTCCTTCCACTGTGTAAAGTGTTATATTTGTATCTTGATCTATTGGCTCTTTTCAACGGGCAATACGAAATCTAAAGGAAATGTAAAAATATTTGTGCTGAGTTTAAAATCACACTCCTTCGAGCCAGAATCGAACCAGCGACCTAAGGATACCCAACAACTCATCTAGAGTCCTCCACTCTACCAGCTGAGCTATCTAATGATGGGAAATGTGCAAGGCACCAAAACTTTCCAAGAAATTCAGAAATCCTTAACTTTTGAGGTTACTGGGAAAAATTAGGCTGCTTTTAATGGTGAATGCTTCAAGAGCCGTACAAAGAACAACAACTCATCTACAGTCATCTGATCTACCGGCTGAGTTATCAAAGGATGGGAAAAGCTTAAGGCACCAAAAGTTGGCAAGACATTCAGAAATCCTTACCTCTTGAGGTTATTGGGGAAAATTAGGCAGCTTTATGTGGTGAATGAGTACAAAGGAAGCAACAACTTGACTTTGAAGACCTAGTGGCGCAACGGTAGCGTGTCTGACTCCAGATCAGAAGGTTGTGTGTTGAAATCATGTTGGGGTCAAGCCATCTCCTCTTTCCATTAAAAGTATGAAGTCAAATGTTTTAATTCAGCTATGTTTTCATAATTATTGAAGCGTGTAAAAAAGAAGCCTCTGATATGACAAATGCTACTTCCACTGTGTAAAGTGTTATATTTGTATCTTGATCTATTGGCTTTTTTCAACGGGCAATACGAAATCTAAAGGAAATGTAAAAATATTTGTGCTGAGTTTAAAATCACACTCCTTCGAGCCGGAATCGAACCAGCGACCTAAGGATACCCAACAACTCGTCTACAGTCTTCCGCTCTACCAGCTGAGCTATCTAATGATGGAAAATGTGCAAGGCACCAAAACTTTCCAATAAATTCAGAAATCCTTAACTTTTGAGGTTACTGGGAAAAATTAGGCTGCTTTTAAACGTGAATGCTTCAAGAGCCGTACAAAGGACAACAACTCATCTACAGTCATCTGATCTACCGGCTGAGTTATCAAAGGATGGGAAAGGCTTAAGGCACCAAAAGTTGGCAAGACATTCAGAAATCCTTACCTCTTGAGGTTATTGGGGAAAATTAGGCAGCTTTATGTGGTGAATGAGTACAAAGGAAGCAACAACTTGACTTTGAAGACCTAGTGGCGCAACGGTAGCGCGTCTGACTCCAAATCAGAAGGTTGTGTGTTGAAATCATGTCGGGGTCAAGCCATCTCCTCTTTCCATTAAAAGTATGAAGTCAAATGTTTTAACTCAGCTATGTTTTCATAATTATTGAAGCGTGTAAAAAAGAAGCCTCTGATATGTCAAATGCTACTTCCACTGTGTAAAGTGTTATATTTGTATCTTGATCTATTGGAATCTAAAGGAAATGTAAAAATATTTGTGCTGAGTTTAAAATAACACTCCTTCGAGCCGGAATCGAACCAGCGACCTAAGGATACCCAACAACTCATCTACAGTCCTCCGCTCTACCAGCTGAGCTATCGAAGGATGGGAAATGTGCAAGGCACCAAAACTTTCCAAGAAATTCAGAAATCCTTAACTTTTAAAGGTTATTGGGAAAAATTAGGCTGCTTTTTGTGATGAATGCTTCAAGGGCCGTACAAAGGACAACAACTCATCTACAGTCATCTGATCTAGCGGCTGAGTTATCAAAGAATGGGAAAAGCTTAAGGCACCAAAAGTTGGCAAGAAATTCAGAAATCCTTACCTCTTGAGGT
Organism: Carassius carassius; assembly: GCF_963082965.1. Classification (NCBI taxonomy): domain Eukaryota; kingdom Metazoa; phylum Chordata; class Actinopteri; order Cypriniformes; family Cyprinidae; genus Carassius; species Carassius carassius. The sequence goes on from NC_081777.1 coordinate 750,779, forward strand.
TATTGGGGAAAATTAGGCAGCTTTATGTGATAAATGAGTCCAAAGGAAGCAACGATTTGAATTCGAAGACCTCGTGGCACAACGGTAGCGTGTCTGACTCCAGATCAGAAGGTTGCGTGTTCAAATCACGTCGGGGTCAAGCCATCTCCTCCTAGCATTAAAAGTATGAAGTCAAATGTTTTAATTCAGCTATGTTTTCATAATTATTGAAGAGTGTAATAAAGAAGCCTCTGATATGACAAATGCTCCTTCCACTGTGTAAAGTGTTATATTTGTATCTTGATCTATTGGCTTTTTTCAACGGGCAATACGAAATCTAAAGGAAATGTAAAAATATTTGTGCTGAGTTTAAAATCACACTCCTTCGAGCCGGAATCGAACCAGCAACCTAAGGATACCCAACAACTCATCTAGAGTCCTCCACTCTACCAGCTGAGCTATCTAATGATGGAAAATGTGCAAGGCACCAAAACTTTCCAAGAAATTCAGAAATCCTTAACTTTTGAGGTTACTGGGAAAAATTAGGCTGCTTTTTGTGGTGAATGCTTCAAGAGCCGTACAAAGGACAACAACTCATCTACAGTCATCTGATCTACCGGCTGAGTTATCAAAGGATGGGAAAAGCTTAAGGCACCAAAAGTTGGCAAGAAATTCAGAAATCCTTACCTCTTGAGGTTATTGGGGAAAATTAGGCAGCTTTATGTGGTGGATTAGTCCAAAGGAAGCAACAACTTGACTTCGAAGACCTCGTGGCGCAATGGTAGCGCGTCTGACTCCAGATCAGAAGGTTGCGTGTTCAAATCATGTCGGGGTCAAGCCATCTCCTCTTTCCATTAAAAGTATGAAGTCAAATGTTTTAATTCAGCTATGTTTTCATAATTATTGAAGCGTGTAAAAAAGAAGCCTCTGATATGACAAATGCTACTTCCACTGTGTAAAGTGTTATATTTGTATCTTGATCTATTGGCTTTTTTCAACGGGCAATACGAAATCTAAAGGAAATGTAAAAATATTTGTGCTGAGTTTAAAATAACACTCCTACGAGCCGGAATCAAAGCAGCGACCTAAGGATACCCAACAACTCGTCTACAGTCCTCCGCTCTACCAGCTGAGCTATCGAAGGATGGGAAATGTGCAAGGCACCAAAACTTTCCAAGAAATTCAGAAATCCTTAACTTTTAAAGGTTATTGGGAAAAATTAGGCTGCTTTTTGTGATGAATGCTTCAAGGGCCGTACAAAGGACAACAACTCATCTACAGTCATCTGATCTAGCGGCTGAGTTATCAAAGGATGGGAAAAGCTTAAGGCACCAAAAGTTGGCAAGAAAATCAGAAATCCTTACCTCTTGAGGTTATTGTGGAAAATAAGGCAGCTTTATGTGATGAATGAGTCCAAAAGAAGCAACAATTTGACTTCGAAGACCTCGTGGCGCAACGGTAGCGCGTCTGACTCCAGATCAGAAGGTTGCGTGTTCAAATCACGTCGGGGTCAAGCCATCTCCTCTTACCATTAAAAGTATGAAGTCAAATGTTTTAATTCAGCTATGTTTTCATAATTATTGAAGCATCTAAAAAAGAAGCCTCTGATATGACAAATGCTCCTTCCACTGTGTAAAGTGTTATATTTGTATCTTGATCTATTGGCTTTTTTCAACGGGCAATACGAAATCTAAAGGAAATGTAAAAATATTTGTGTTGACTTTAAAATCACACTCCATCGAGCCGGAATCAAACCAGCGACCTAAGGATACCCAACAACTCATCTACAGTCCTTCGCTCTACCAGCTGAGCTATCGAAGGATGGGAAATGTGCAAGGCACCAAAACTGTCCAAGAAATTCAGAAATCCTTAACTTTTGAGGTTATTGGGAAAAATTAGGCTGCTTTTTGTGGTGAATGCTTCAAGGGCCGTACAAAGGACAACAACTCATCTACAGTCATCTGATCTACCGGCTGAGTTATCAAAGGATGGGAAAAGCTTAAGGCACCAAAAGTTGGCAAGAAATTCAGAAATCCTTACCTCTTGAGGTTATTGGGGAAAATTAGGCAGCTTTATGTGGTGGATTAGTCCAAAGGAAGCAACAACTTGACTTCGAAGACCTCGTGGCGCAATGGTAGCGCGTCTGACTCCAGATCAGAAGGTTGCGTGTTCAAATCATGTCGGGGTCAAGCCATCTCCTCTTTCCATTAAAAGTATGAAGTCAAATGTTTTAATTCAGCTATGTTTTCATAATTATTGAAGCGTGTAATAAAGAAGCCTCTGATATGACAAATGCTCCTTCCACTGTGTAAAGTGTTATATTTGTATCTTGATCTATTGGCTTTTTTCAACGGGCAATACGAAATCTAAAGGAAATGTAAAAATATTTGTGCTGAGTTTAAAATCACACTCCTTCGAGCCGGAATCGAACCAGCGACCTAAGGATACCCAACAACTCGTCTACAGTCTTCCGCTCTACCAGCTGAGCTATCTAATGATGGAAAATGTGCAAGGCACCAAAACTTTCCAAGAAATTCAGAAATCCTTAACTTTTGAGGTTACTGGGAAAAATTAGGCTGCTTTTTGTGGTGAATGCTTCAAGAGCCGTACAAAGGACAACAACTCATCTACAGTCATCTGATCTACCGGCTGAGTTATCAAAGGATGGGAAAAGCTTAAGGCACCAAAAGTTGGCAAGAAATTCAGAAATCCTTACCTCTTTAGGTTATTGGGGAAAATTAGGCAGCTTTATGTGGTGGATTAGTCCAAAGGATGCAACAACTTGACTTCGAAGACCTCGTGGCGCAATGGTAGCGTGTCTGACTCCAGATCAGAAGGTTGCGTGTTCAAATCATGTCGGGGTCAAGCCATCTCCTCTTTCCATTAAAAGTATGAAGTCAAATGTTTTAATTCAGCTATGTTTTCATAATTATTGAAGCATGTGATAAAGAAGCCTCTGATATGACAAATGCTCCTTCCACTGTGTAAAGTGTTATATTTGTATCTTGATCTATTGGCTCTTTTCAACGGGCAATACGAAATCTAAAGGAAATGTAAAAATATTTGTGCTGAGTTTAAAATCACACTCCTTCGAGCCGGAATCGAACCAGCGACCTAAGGATACCCAACAACTCATCTAGAGTCCTCCACTCTACCAGCTGAGCTATCTAATGATGGGAAATGTGCAAGGCACCAAAACTGTCCAAGAAATTCAGAAATCCTTAACTTTTAAAGGTTATTGGGAAAAATTAGGCTGCTTTTTGTGATGAATGCTTCAAGGGCCGTACAAAGGACAACAACTCATCTACAGTCATCTGATCTAGCGGCTGAGTTATCAAAGGATGGGAAAAGCTTAAGGCACCAAAAGTTGGCAAGAAATTCAGAAATCCTTACCTCTTGAGGTTATTGGGGAAAATTAGGCAGCTTTATGTGATGAATGCTTCAAGAGCCGTACAAAGGACAACAACTCATCTACAGTCCTTTGCTTTACCAGCTGAGCTATCGAAGGATGGGAAATGTGCAAGGCACCAAAACTGTCCAAGAAATTCAGAAATCCTTAACTTTTGAGGTTATTGGGAAAAATTAGGCTGCTTTTTGTGGTGAATGCTTCAAGGGCCGTACAAAGGACAACAACTCATCTACAGTCATCTGATCTACCGGCTGAGTTATCAAAGGATGGGAAAAGCTTAAGGCACCAAAAGTTGGCAAGAAATTCAGAAATCCTTACCTCTTGAGGTTATTGGGGAAAATTAGGCAGCTTTATGTGGTGGATTAGTCCAAAGGAAGCAACAACTTGACTTCGAAGACCTCGTGGAGCAATGGTAGCGCGTCTGACTCCAGATCAGAAGGTTGCGTGTTCAAATCATGTCGGGGTCAAGCCATCTCCTCTTTCCATTAAAAGAATGAAGTCAAATTTTTTAATTCAGCTATGTTTTCATAATTATTGAAGAGTGTAATAAAGAAGCCTCTGATATGACAAATGCTCCTTCCACTGTGTAAAGTGTTATATTTGTATCTTGATCTATTGGCTTTTTTCAACGGGCAATACGAAATCTAAAGGAAATGTAAAAATATTTGTGCTGAGTTTAAAATCACACTCCTTCGAGCCAGAATCGAACCAGCGACCTAAGGATACCCAACAACTCATCTAGAGTCCTCCACTCTACCAGCTGAGCTATCTAATGATGGGAAATGTGCAAGGCACCAAAACTTTTCAAGAAATTCAGAAATCCTTAACTTTCGAGGTTACTGGGAAAAATTAGGCTGCTTTTTGTGGTGAATGCTTCAAGAGCCGTACAAAGGACAACAACTCATCTACAGTCATCTGATCTACCGGCTGAGTTATCAAAGGATGGGAAAAGCTTAAGGCACCAAAAGTTGGCAAGAAATTCAGAAATCCTTACCTCTTGAGGTTATTGGGGAAAATTAGGCAGCTTTATGTGGTGAATGAGTACAACGGAAGCAACAACTTGACTTTGAAGACCTCGTGGCGCAACGGTAGAGCGTCTGACTCCAGATCAGAAGGTTGCGTGTTCAAATCACGTCGGGGTCAAGCCATCTACTCTTTTCATTAAAGGTATGAAGTCAAATGTTTTAATTCAGCTATGTTTTCATAATTATTGAAGCGTGTAAAAAAGAAGCCTCTGATATGACAAATGCTACTTCCACTGTGTAAATTGTTATATTTGTATTTTGATCTATTGGCTTTTTTCAATGGGCAATACGAAATCTAAAGAAAATGTAAAAATATTTGTGCTGAGTTTAAAATAACACTACTTCGAGCCGGAATCGAACCAGCGAACTAAGGATACCCAACAACTCGTCTACAGTCCTCCGCTCTACCAGCTGAGCTATCGAAGGATGGGTAATGTGCAAGGCACCAAAACCTTCCAAGAAATTCAGAAATCCTTAACTTTTAAAGGTTATTGGGAAAAATTAGGCTGCTTTTTGTGATGAATGCTTCAAGGGCCGTACAAAGGACAACAACTCATCTACAGTCATCTGATCTAGCGGCTGAGTTATCAAAGAATGGGAAAAGCTTAAGGCACCAAAAGTTGGCAAGAAATTCAGAAATCCTTACCTCTTGAGGTTATTGGGGAAAATTAGGCAGCTTTATGTGATGAATGAGTCCAAAGGAAGCAACAATTTGACTTCAAAGACCTCGTGGCGCAATGGTAGCGCGTCTGACTCCAGATCAGAAGGTTGTGTGTTCAAATCACGTCGGGGTCAAGCCATCTCCTCTTACTATTAAAAGTATGAAGTCAAATGTTTTAATTCAGCTATGTTTTCATAATTATTGAAGCATCTAAAAAAGAAGCCTCTGATATGACAAATGCTCCTTCCACTGTGTAAAGTGTTATATTTGTATCTTGATCTATTGGCTTTTTTCAACGGGCAATACGAAATCTAAAGGAAATGTAAAAATATTTGTGTTGAGTTTAAAATCACACTCCTTCGAGCCGGAATCGAACCAGCGACCTAAGGATACCCAACAACTCATCTACAGTCCTTCGCTCTACCAGCTGAGCTATCGAAGGATGGGAAATGTGCAAGGCACCAAAACTGTCCAAGAAATTCAGAAATCCTTAACTTTTGAGGTTATTGGGAAAAATTAGGCTGCTTTTTGTGGTGAATGCTTCAAGGGCCGTACAAAGGACAACAACTCATCTACAGTCATCTGATCTACCGGCTGAGTTATCAAAGGATGGGAAAAGCTTAAGGCACCAAAAGTTGGCAAGAAATTCAGAAATCCTTACCTCTTGAGGTTATTGGGGAAAATTAGGCAGCTTTATGTGGTGGATTAGTCCAAAGGAAGCAACAACTTGACTTCGAAGACCTCGTGGCGCAATGGTAGCGTGTCTGACTCCAGATCAGAAGGTTGCGTGTTCAAATCATGTCGGGGTCAAGCCATCTCCTCTTTCCATTAAAAGTATGAAGTCAAATGTTTTAATTCAGCTATGTTTTCATAATTATTGAAGCATATAATAAAGAAGCCTCTGATATGACAAATGCTCCTTCCACTGTGTAAAGTGTTATATTTGTATCTTGATCTATTGGATTTTTTCAACGGGCAATACGAAATCTAAAGGAAATGTAAAAATATTTGTGCTGAGTTTAAAATAACACTCCTTCGAGCCGGAATGGAACCAGCGACCTAAGGATACCCAACAACTCGTCTACAGTCCTCCGCTCTACCAGCTGAGCTATCGAAGGATGGGAAATGTGCAAGGCACCAAAACTTTCCAAGAAATTCAGAAATCCTTAACTTTTGAGGTTACTGGGAAAAATTAGGCTGCTTTTAATGGTGAATGCTTCAAGAGCCGTACAAAGGACAACAACTCATCTACAGTCATCTGATCTACCGGCTGAGTTATCAAAGGATGGGAAAAGCTTAAGGCACCAAAAGTTGGCAAGAAATTCAGAAATCCTTACCTCTTGAGGTTATTGGGGAAAATTAGGCAGCTTTATGTGGTGGATTAGTCCAAAGGAAGCAACAACTTGACTTCGAAGACCTTGTGGCGCAATGGTAGCGCGTCTGACTCCAGATCAGAAGGTTGTGTGTTTAAATCATGTTGGTGGTCAAGCCTTCTCCTCTTTCCATTAAAAGTATTAAGTCAAATGTTTTAATTCAGCTATGTTTTCATAATTATTGAAGAGTGTAATAAAGAAGCCTCTGATATGACAAATGCTCCTTCCACTGTGTAAAGTGTTATATTTGTATCTTGATCTATTGGCTTTTTTCAACGGGCAATACGAAATCTAAAGGAAATGTAAAAATATTTGTGCTGAGTTTAAAATCACACTCCTTCGAGCCAGAATCAAACCAGCGACCTAAGGATACCCAACAACTCATCTACAGTCCGCCACTCTACCAGCTGAGCTATCGAAGGATGGGAAATGTGCAAGGCACCAGAACTTTCCAAGAAATTCAGAAATCCTTAACTTTTGAGGTTACTGGGAAAAATTAGGCTGCTTTTTGTGGTGAATGCTTCAAGGACCGTACAAAGGACAACAACTCATCTACAGTCATCTGGTCTACCGGCTGAGTTATCAAAGGATTGGAATAGCTTAAGGCACCAAAAGTTGGAAAGAAATTCAGAAATCCTTACCTCTTGAGGTTATTGGGAAAAATCAGGCTGCTTGTTGTGGTGAATGCATCAAGGGCCGTGCCAAGTAAGCAACAACTTGATTACGAAGACCTCGTGGCGCAATGGTAGTGTGTCTGACTCCAGATCAAAAGGTTGTGTGTTCAAATCACGTTGGGGTCAAGCCATCTCTTCTTTCCATTAAAAGTATGAAGTCCAATGTCAAATATTTTAATTCAGCTATGTTTTCATAATTATTGAAGCGTGTAAAAAAGAATCCTCTGATATGACAAATGCTCCTTCCACTGTGTAAAGTGTTATATTTGTTTCTTGATCTATTGGCTTTTTTCAAAGGGCAATACGAAATCTAAAGGAAATGTAAAAATATTTGTGCTGAGTTTAAAATCACACTCCTTCGAGCCGGAATCGAACCAGCGACCTAAGGATACCCAACAACTCATCTAGAGTCCTCCACTCTACCAGCTGAGCTATCTAATGATGGGAGATGTGCAAGGCACCAAAACTTTCCAAGAAATTCCGAAATCCTTTACTTTTGAGGTTACTGGGAAAAATTAGGCTGCTTTTAATGGTGAATGCTTCAAGAGCCGTACAAAGGACAACAACTCATCTACAGTCATCTGATCTACCGGCTGAGTTATGAAAGGATGGGAAAAGCTTAAGGCACCAAAAGTTGGCAAGACATTCAGAAATCCTTACCTCTTGAGGTTATTGGGGAAAATTAGGCAGCTTTATGTGGTGAATGAGTACAAAGGAAGCAACAACTTGACTTTGAAGACCTAGTGGCGCAACGGTAGCGCGTCTGACTCCAGATCAGAAGGTTGTGTGTTGAAATCATGTTGGGGTCAAGCCATCTCCTCTTTCCATTAAAAGTATGAAGTCAAATGTTTTAATTCAGCTATGTTTTCATAATTATTGAAGCGTGTAAAAAAGAAGCCTCTGATATGACAAATGCTACTTCCACTGTGTAAAGTGTTATATTTGTATCTTGATCTATTGGCTTTTTTCAACGGGCAATACGAAATCTAAAGGAAATGTAAAAATATTTGTGCTGAGTTTAAAATCACACTCCTTCGAGCCGGAATCGAACCAGCGACCTAAGGATACCCAACAACTCGTCTACAGTCCTCCGCTCTACCAGCTGAGCTATCGAAGGATGGGAAATGTGCAAGGCACCAAAACTTTCCAAGTAATTCAAAAATCCTTAACTTTTAAAGGTTATTGGGAAAAATTAGGCTGCTTTTTGTGATGAATGCTTCAAGGGCCGTACAAAGGACAACAACTCATCTACAGTCATCTGATCTAGCGGCTGAGTTATCAAAGGATGGGAAAAGCTTAAGGCACCAAAAGTTGGCAAGACATTCAGAAATCCTTACCTCTTGAGGTTATTGGGGAAAATTAGGCAGCTTTATGTGGTGAATGATTACAAAGGAAGCAACAACTTGACTTTGAAGACCTAGTGGCGCAACGGTAGCGCGTCTGACTCCAGATCAGAAGGTTGTGTGTTGAAATCATGTCGGGGTCAAGCCATCTCCTCTTTCCATTAAAAGTATGAAGTCAAATGTTTTAATTCAGCTATGTTTTCATAATTATTGAAGCGTGTAAAAAAGAAGCCTCTGATATGACAAATGCTACTTTCACTGTGTAAAGTGTTATATTTGTATCTTGATCTATTGGCTTTTTTCAACGGGCAATACGAAATCTAAAGGAAATGTAAAAATATTTGTGTTGAGTTTAAAATCACACTCCTTCGAGCCGGAATCGAACCAGCGACCTAAGGATACCCAACAACTCATCTACAGTCCTTCGCTCTACCAGCTGAGCTATCGAAGGATGGGAAATGTGCAAGGCACCAAAACTGTCCAAGAAATTCAGAAATCCTTAACTTTTGAGGTTATTGGGAAAAATTAGGCTGCTTTTTGTGGTGAATGCTTCAAGGGCCGTACAAAGGACAACAACTCATCTACAGTCATCTGATCTACCGGCTGAGTTATCAAAGGATGGGAAAAGCTTAAGGCACCAAAAGTTGGCAAGAAATTCAGAAATCCTTACCTCTTGAGGTTATTGGGGAAAATTAGGCAGCTTTATGTGGTGGATTAGTCCAAAGGAAGCAACAACTTGACTTCGAAGACCTCGTGGCGCAATGGTAGCGTGTCTGACTCCAGATCAGAAGGTTGCGTGTTCAAATCATGTCGGGGTCAAGCCATCTCCTCTTTCCATTAAAAGTATGAAGTCAAATGTTTTAATTCAGCTATGTTTTCATAATTATTGAAGAGTGTAATAAAGAAGCCTCTGATATGACAAATGCTCCTTCCACTGTGTAAAGTGTTATATTTGTATCTTGATCTATTGGCTTTTTTCAACGGGCAATACGAAATCTAAATGAAATGTAAAAATATTTGTGTTGAGTTTAAAATCACACTCCTTCGAGCCGGAATCAAACCAGCGACCTAAGGATACCCAACAACTCATCTAGAGTCCTCCACTCTACCAGCTGAGCTATCTAATGATGGAAAATGTGCAAGGCACCAAAACTTTCCAAGAAATTCAGAAATCCTTAACTTTTGAGGTTACTGGGAAAAATTAGGCTGCTTTTTGTGGTGAATGCTTCAAGAGCCGTACAAAGGACAACAACTCATCTACAGTCATCTGATCTACTGGCTGAGTTATCAAAGGATGGGAAAAGCTTAAGGCACCAAAAGTTGGCAAGAAATTCAGAAATCCTTACCTCTTGAGGTTATTGGGGAAAATTAGGCAGCTTTATGTGGTGGATTAGTCCAAAGGAAGCAACAACTTGACTTCGAAGACCTCGTGGCGCAATGGTAGCGTGTCTGACTCCAGATCAGAAGGTTGCGTGTTCAAATCATGTCGGGGTCAAGCCATCTCCTCTTTCCATTAAAAGTATGAAGTCAAATGTTTTAATTCAGCTATGTTTTCATAATTATTGAAGCATATAATAAAGAAGCCTCTGATATGACAAATGCTCCTTCCACTGTGTAAAGTGTTATATTTGTATCTTGATCTATTGGATTTTTTCAACGGGCAATACGAAATCTAAAGGAAATGTAAAAATATTTGTGCTGAGTTTAAAATAACACTCCTTCGAGCCGGAATGGAACCAGCGACCTAAGGATACCCAACAACTCGTCTACAGTCCTCCGCTCTACCAGCTGAGCTATCGAAGGATGGGAAATGTGCAAGGCACCAAAACTTTCCAAGAAATTCAGAAATCCTTAACTTTTGAGGTTACTGGGAAAAATTAGGCTGCTTTTAATGGTGAATGCTTCAAGAGCCGTACAAAGGACAACAACTCATCTACAGTCATCTGATCTACCGGCTGAGTTATCAAAGGATGGGAAAAGCTTAAGGCACCAAAAGTTGGCAAGAAATTCAGAAATCCTTACCTCTTGAGGTTATTGGGGAAAATTAGGCAGCTTTATGTGGTGGATTAGTCCAAAGGAAGCAACAACTTGACTTCGAAGACCTTGTGGCGCAATGGTAGCGCGTCTGACTCCAGATCAGAAGGTTGTGTGTTTAAATCATGTTGGTGGTCAAGCCTTCTCCTCTTTCCATTAAAAGTATGAAGTCAAATGTTTTAATTCAGCTATGTTTTCATAATTATTGAAGAGTGTAATAAAGAAGCCTCTGATATGACAAATGCTCCTTCCACTGTGTAAAGTGTTATATTTGTATCTTGATCTATTGGCTTTTTTCAACGGGCAATACGAAATCTAAAGGAAATGTAAAAATATTTGTGCTGAGTTTAAAATCACACTCCTTCGAGCCAGAATCAAACCAGCGACCTAAGGATACCCAACAACTCATCTACAGTCCGCCACTCTACCAACTGAGCTATCGAAGGATGGGAAATGTGCAAGGCACCAGAACTTTCCAAGAAATTCAGAAATCCTTAACTTTTGAGGTTACTGGGAAAAATTAGGCTGCTTTTTGTGGTGAATGCTTCAAGGACCGTACAAAGGACAACAACTCATCTACAGTCATCTGATCTACCGGCTGAGTTATCAAACGATGGGAACAGCTTAAGGCACCAAAAGCTGGCAAGAAGTTCAGAAATCCTTACCTCTTGAGGTTATTGGGGAAAATTAGGCTGCTTTTTGTGGTGAATGCATCAAGGGCCGTGCCAAGTAAGCAACAACTTGACTTTGAAGACCTCGTGGTGCAATGGTAGCGCGTCTGACTCCAGATCAGAAGGTTGCGTGTTCAAATAACGTCGGGGTCAAGCCATCTCTTCTTTCCATTAAAAGTATGAAGTCCAACGTAAAATGTTTTAATTCAGCTATGTTTTCATAATTATTGAAGCGTGTAAAAAGAAGCCTCTGATATGACAAATGCTCCTTCCACTGTGTAAAGTGTCATATTTGTATCTTGATGTATTGGCTTTTTTCAACGGGCAATACGAAATCTAAAGGAAATGTAAAAATATTTGTGCTAAGTTTAAAAACACACTCCTTCAAGCCGGAATCAAACCAGTGACCTAAGGATACCCAACAACTCGTCTAGAGTCCTCCACTCTACCAGCTGAGCTATCTAATGATGGGAAATGTGAAAGGCACCAAAACTGTCCAAGAAATTCAGAAATCCTTAACTTTTGAGGTTATTGGGAAAAATTAGGCTGCTTTTTGTGGTGAATGCTTCAAGGGCCGTACAAAGGACAACAACTCATCTACAGTCATCTGATCTACCGGCTTAGTTATCAAAGGATGGGAACAGCTTAAGGCACCAAAAGTTAGCAAGAAATTCAGAAATCCTTACCTCTTGAGGTTATTGGGGAAAATTAGGCAGCTTTATGTGGTGAATGAGTCCAAAGGAAGCAACAATTTTACTTCGAAGACCTCGTGGCGCAATGGTAGCGCGTCTGACTCCAGTTCAGAAGGTTGCGTGTTCAAATCACGTCGGGGTCAAGCCATCTCCTCTTACCATTAAAAGTATGAAGTCAAATGTTTTAATTCAGCTATGTTTTCATAATTATTGAAGCGTCTAAAAAAGAAACCTCTGATATGACAAATGCTCCTTCCACTGTGTAAAGTGTTATATTTGTATCTTGATCTATTGGCTTTTTTCAACGGGCAATACAAAATCTAAAGGAAATGTAAAAATATTTGTGCTGAGTTTAAAATAACACTCCTTCAAACCGGAATCAAACCAGCGACCTAAGGATACCCAACAACTCATCTAAAGTCCTCCGCTCTACTAGCTGAGCTATCGAAGGATGGGAAGAGCTGAAGGCTCCAAAAGTTGCCAAGGAATTCAGAAATCCTTAACTCTTGAGGTTATTGGGAAAAATTAGGCTGCTTTTTGTGGTGAATTCTTCAAGAGCCGTACAAAGGACAACAACTCATCTACAGTCATCTGATCTACCGGCTGAGTTTTCAAACGATGGGAACAGCTTAAGGCACCAAAAGCTGGCAAGAAATTCAGAAATCCTTACCTCTTGAGGTTATTGGGAAAAATTAGGCTGCTTTTTGTGGTGAATGCATCAAGGGCCGTGCCAAATAAGCACAACTTGACTTTGAAGACCTCGTGGTGCAATGGTAGCGCCTCTGACTCCAGATCAGAAGGTTGCGTGTTCAAATAACGTCAGGGGGCAAACAATCTCTTCTTTCCATTAAAAATATGAAGTCCAACGTCAAATGTTTTAATTCAGCTATGTTTTCATAATTATTGAAGCGTGTAAAAAAGAAGCCTCTGATATGACAAATGCTCCTTCCACTGTGTAAAGTGTCATATTTGTATCTTGATCTATTGGCTTTTTTCAACGGGCAATACGAAATCTAAAGGAAATGTAAAAATATTTGTGCTGAGTTTAAAAACACACTCCTTCGAGCCAGCGACCTAAGGATACCCAACAACTCATCTAGAGTCCTCCACTCTACCAGCTGAGCTATCTAATGATGGGAAATGCGCAAGGCACCAAAACTTTCCAAGAAATTCAGAAAATCTTTAACTTTTGAGGTTACTGGGAAAAATTAGGCTGCTTTTTGTGGTGAATGCTTCAAGGGCCGTACAAAGGACAACAACTCATCTACAGTCATCTGATCTAGCGGCTGAGTTATCAAAGGATGGGAAAAGCTTAAGGCACCAAAAGTTGGCAAGAAATTCAGAAATCCTTACCTCTTGAGGTTATTGGGGAAAATTAGGCAGCTTTATGTGATGAATGAGTCCAAAGGAAGCAACAATTTGACTTCAAAGACCTCGTGGCACAACGATAGCGCGTCTGACTCCAGATCAGAAGGTTGCGTGTTCAAATCACGTCGGGGTCAAGCCATCTCCTCTTACCATTATAAGCATGAAGTCAGATGTTTTAATTCAGCTATGTTTTCATAATTATTGAAGCATCTAAAAAAGAAGCCTCTGATATGACAAATGCTCCTTCCACTGTGTAAAGTGTTATATTTGTATCTTGATCTATTGGCTTTTTTCAAATGGCAATACGAAATCTAAAGGAAATGTAAAAATATTTGTGTTGAGTTTAAAATCACACTCCTTCGAGCCAGAATCGAACCAGCGACCTAAGGACACCCAACAACTCACCTACAGTCGTTCGCTCTACCAGCTGAGCTATCGAAGGATGGGAAATGTGCAAGGCACCAAAACTTTCCAAGAAATTCAGAAATCCTTAACTTTTGAGGTTACTGGGAAAAATTAGGCTGCTTTTTGTGGTGAATGCTTCAAGAGCCGTACAAAGGACAACAACTCATCTACAGTCATCTGATCTAGCGGCTGAGTTATCAAAGGATGGGAAAAGCTTAAGGCACCAAAAGTTGGCAAGAAATTCAGAAATCCTTACCTCTTGAGGTCATTGGGGAAAATTAGGCTGCTTTATGTGGTGAATGAGTACAAAGGAAGCAACAACTTGACATCGAAGACCTCGTGGCGCAATGGTAGCGCATCTGACTCCAGTTCAGAAGGTTGCGTGTTCAAATCACGTCGGGGTCAAGCCATCTCCTCTTACCATTAAAAGTATGAAGTCAAATGTTTTAATTCACCTATGTTTTCATAATTATTGAAGCGTCTAAAAAAGAAACCTCTGATATGACAAATGCTCCTTCCACTGTGTAAAGTGTTATATTTGTATCTTGATCTATTGGCTTTTTTCAACGGGCAATACAAAATCTAAAGGAAATGTAAAAATATTTGTGCTGAGTTTAAAATAACACTCCTTCAAACCGGCGACCTAAGGATACCCAACAACTCATCTAAAGTCCTCCGCTCTACTAGCTGAGCTATCGAAGGATGGGAGGAGCTGAAGGCTCCAAAAGTTGCCAAGAAATTCAGAAATCCTTAACTCTTGAGGTTATTGGGAAAAATTAGGCTGCTTTTTGTGGTGAATTCTTCAAGAGCCGTACAAAGGACAACAACTCATCTACAGTCATCTGATCTACCGGCTGAGTTATCAAACGATGGGAACAGCTTAAGGCACCAAAAGCTGGCAAGAAATTCAGAAATCCTTACCTCTTGAGGTTATTGGGAAAAATTAGGCTGCTTTTTGTGGTGAATGCATCAAGGGCCGTGCCAAGTAAGCAACAACTTTACTTCGAAGACCTCGTGGCGCAATGGTAGCACGTCTGACTCCAGATCAGAAGGTTGCGTGTTCAAATTACGTCGGGGTCAAGCCATCTCCTCTTTCCATTAAAAGTATGAAGTCCAACGTCAAATGTTTTAATTCAGCTATGTTTTCATAATTATTGAAGCGTCTAAAAAAGAAACCTCTGATATGACAAATGCTCCTTCCACTGTGTAAAGTGTTATATTTGTATCTTGATCTATTGGCTTTTTTCAACTGGCAATACAAAATCTAAAGGAAATGTAAAAATATTTGTGCTGAGTTTAAAATAACATTCCTTCAAACCAGCGACCTAAGGATACCCAACAACTCATCTAAAGTCCTCCGCTCTACTAGCTGAGCTATCGAAGGATGGGAAATGTGCAAGGCACCAAAACTTTCCAAGAAATTCAGAAATCCTTAACTTTTGAGGTTATTGGGAAAAATTAGGCTGCTTTTTGTGGTGAATGCTTCAAGGGCCGTACAAAGGACAACAACTCATCTACAGTCATCTGATCTACCGGCTGAGTTATCAAAGGATGGGAAAAGCTTAAGGCACCAAAAGTTGGCAAGAAATTCAGAAATCCTTACCTCTTGAGGTTATTGGGGAAAATTAGGCAGCTTTATGAGGTGGATTAGTCCAAAGGAAGCAACAACTTGACTTCGAAGACCTCGTAGCGCAATGGTAGCGCGTCTGACTCCAGATCAGAAGGTTGCATGTTCAAATCATGTCAGGGTCAAGCCATCTCTTCTTTCCATTAAAAGTATGAAGTTAAATGTTTTAATTCAGCTATGTTTTCATAATTATTGAAGCGTGTAATAAAGAAGCCTCTGATATGACAAATGCTCCTTCCACTGTGTAAAGTGTTATATTTGTATCTTGATCTATTGGCTTTTTTCAACGGGCAATACAAAATCTAAAGGAAATGTAAAAATATTTGTGCTGAGTTTAAAATCACACTCCTTCGAGCCGAAATCGAACCAGCGACCTAAGGATACCCAACAACTCATCTAGAGTCCTCCACTCTACCAGCTGAGCTATCTAATGATGGGAAATGTGCAAGGCACCAAAACTTTCCAAGAAATTCAGAAATCCTTAACTTTTGAGGTTACTGGGAAAAATTAGGCTGCTTTTTGTGGTAAATGCTTCAAGAGCCGTACAAAGGACAACAACTCATCTACAGTCATCTGATCTACCGGCTGAGTTATCAAAGGATGGGAACAGCTTAAGGCACCAAAAGTTGGCAAGAAATTCAGAAATCCTTACCTCTTGAGGTTATTGGGGAAAATTAGGCAGCTTTATGTGGTGAATGAGTACAAAAGAAACAACAACTTGACTTCGAAGACCTCGTGGCGCAACGGTAGCGCGTCTGACTCCAGTTCAGAAGGTTGCGTGTTCAAATCACGTCGGGGTCAAGCCATCTCCTCTTTTCATTAAAGGTATGAAGTCAAATGTTTTAATTCAGCTATGTTTTCATAATTATTGAAGAGTGTAAAAAAGAAGCCTCTGATATGACAAATGCTACTTCCACTGTGTAAAGTGTTATATTTGTATCTTGATCTATTGGCTTTTTTCAACGGGCAATACGAAATCTAAAGGAAATGTAAACATATTTGTGCTGAGTTTAAAATAACACTCCTTCGAGCCGGAATCGAACCAGCGACCTAAGGATACCCAACAACTCGTCTACAGTCCTCCGCTCTACCAGCTGAGCTATCGAAGGATGGGAAATGTGCAAGGCACCAAAACTTTCCAAGAAATTCAGAAATCCTTAATTTTTAAAGGTTATTGGGAAAAATTAGGCTGCTTTTTGTGATGAATGCTTCAAGGGCCGTACAAAGGACAACAACTCATCTACAGTCATCTGATCTACTGGTTTAGTTATCAAAGGATGGGAACAGCTTAAGGCACCAAAAGTTGGCAAGAAATTCAGAAATCCTTACCTCCTGAGGTTATTGGGGAAAATTAGGCAGCTTTATGTGGTGAATGAGTCCAAAGGAAGCAACAATTTTACTTCGAAGACCTCGTGGCGCAATGGTAGCGCGTCTGACTCCAGTTCAGAAGGTTGCGTGTTCAAATCACGTCGGGGTCAAGCCATCTCCTCTTACCATTAAAAGTATGAAGTCAAATGTTTTAATTCAGCTATGTTTTCATAATTATTGAAGCGTCTAAAAAAGAAACCTCTGATATGACAAATGCTCCTTCCACTGTGTAAAGTGTTATATTTGTATCTTGATCTATTGGCTTTTTTCAACGGGCAATACAAAATCTAAAGGAAATGTAAAAATATTTGAGCTGAGTTTAAAATAACACTCCTTCAAACCGGAATCAAACAAGCGACCTAAGGATACCCAACAACTCATCTAAAGTCCTCCGCTCTACTAGCTGAGCTATCGAAGGATGGGAAGAGCTGAAGGCTCCAAAAGTTGCCAAGAAATTCAGAAATCCTTAACTCTTGAGGTTATTGGGAAAAATTAGGCTGCTTTTTGTGGTGAATTTTTCAAGAGCCGTACAAAGTACAACAACTCATCTACAGTCATCTGATCTACCGGCGGAGTTATCAAACGATGGGAACAGCTTAAGGCACCAAAAGCTGGCAAGAAATTCAGAAATCCTTACCTCTTGAGGTTATTGGGAAAAATTAGGCTGCTTTTTGTGGTGAATGCATCAAGGGCCGTGCCAAATAAGCAACAACTTGACTTTGAAGACCTCGTGGTGCAATGGTAGCGTGTCTGACTCCAGATCAGAAGGTTGCGTGTTCAAATAACGTCGGGGTCAAGCCGACTCTTCTTTCCATTAAAAGTATGAAGTCCAACGTCAAATGTTTTAATTCAGCTATATTTTCATAATTATTGAAGCGTGTAAAAAAGAAGCCTCTGATATGACAAATGCTCCTTCCACTGTGTAAAGTGTCATATTTGTATCTTGATCTATTGGCTTTTTTCAACGGGCAATACGAAATCTAAAGGAAATGTAAAAATATTTGTGCTGAGTTTAAAAACACACTCCTTCGAGCCGGAATCAAACCAGCGACCTAAGGATACCCAACAACTCATCTAGAGTCCTCCACTCTACCAGCTGAGCTATCTAATGATGGGAAATGTGCAAGGCACCAAAACTTTCCAAGAAATTCAGAAAATCTTTAACTTTTGAGGTTACTGGGAAAAATTAGGCTGCTTTTTGTGGTGAATGCTTGAAGGGCCGTACAAAGGACAACAACTCATCTACAGTCATCTGATCTAGCGGCTGAGTTATCAAAGGATGGGAAAAGCTTAAGGCACCAAAAGTTGGCAAGAAATTCAGAAATCCTTACCTCTTGAGGTTATTGGGGAAAATTAGGCAGCTTTATGTGGTGAATGAGTCCAAAGGAAGCAACAATTTGACTTCGAAGACCTTGTGGCACAACGGTAACGCGTCTGACTCCAGATCTGAAGGTTGCGTGTTCAAATCACGTCGGGGTCAAGCCATCTCCTCTTACCATTAAAAGTATGAAGTCAAATGTTTTAATTCAGCTATGTTTTCATAATTATTGAAGCATCTAAAAAAGAAGCCTCTGATATGACAAATGCTCCTTCCACTGTGTAAAGTGTTATATTTGTATCTTGATCTATTGGCTTTTTTCAACGGGCAATACGAAATCTAAGGGAAATGTAAAAATATTTGTGTTGAGTTTAAAATCACACTCCTTCGAGCCAGAATCGAACCAGCGACCTAAGGACACCCAACAACTCACCTACAGTCGTTCACTCCACCAGCTGAGCTATCGAAGGATTGGAAATGTGCAAGGCACCAAAACTTTCCAAGAAAGTCCAACATCAAATGTTTTAATTCAGCTATGTTTTTATAATTATTGTAGCGTGTAAAAAAGAAGCCTCTGATATGACAAATGCTCCTTCCACTGTGTAAAGTGTCATATTTGTATCTTGATCTATTGGCTTTTTTCAACGGGCAATACGAAATCTAAAGGAAATGTAAAAATATTTGTGCTGAGTTTAAAAACACACTCTTTCGAGCCGGAATCGAACCAGCGACCTAAGGATACCCAACAACTCGTCTAGAGTCCTCCACTCTACCAGCTGAGCTATCTAATGATGGGAAATGTGCAAGGCACCAAAACTTTCCAAGAAATTCAGAAAATCTTTAACTTTTGAGGTTACTGGGAAAAATTAGGCTGCTTTTTGTGGTGAATGCTTCAAGGGCCGTACAAAGGACAACAACTCATCTACAGTCATCTGATCTAGCGGCTGAGTTATCAAAGGATGGGAAAAGCTTAAGGCACCAAAAGTTGGCAAGAAATTCAGAAATCCTTACCTCTTGAGGTTATTGGGGAAAATTAGGCAGCTTTATGTGGTGAATGAGTCCAAAGGAAGCAACAATTTGACTTCGAAGACCTCGTGGCACAACGGTAGTGCGTCTGACTCCAGATCAGAAGGTTGCGTGTTCATATCACGTCGGGGTCAAGCCATCTCCTCTTACCATTAAAAGTATGAAGTCAAATGTTTTAATTCAGCTATGTTTTCATAATTATTGAAGCATCTAAAAAAGAAGCCTCTGATATGACAAATGCTCCTTCCACTGTGTAAAGTGTCATATTTGTATCTTGATCTATTGGCTTTTTTCAACGCGCAATACGAAATCTAAAGGAAATGTAAAAATATTTGTGCTGAGTTTAAAATCACACTACTTCGAGCCGGAATCGAACCAGCGACCTAAGGATACCCAACAACTCACCTACAGTCGTTCGCTCTACCAGCTGAGCTATCGAAGGATGGGAAATGTGCAAGGCACCAAAACTGTCCAAGAAATTCAGAAATCCTTAACTTTTGAGGTTATTGGGAAAAATTAGGCTGCTTTTTGTGGTGAAAGCTTCAAGGGCCGTACAAAGGACAACAACTCATCTACAGTCATCTGATCTACCGGCTGAGTTATCAAAGGATGGGAAAAGCTTAAGGCACCAAAAGTTGGCAAGAAATTCAGAAATCCTTAACTCTTGAGGTTATTGGGGAAAATTGGGTAGCTTTATGTGGTGGATTAGTCCAAAGGAAGCAACAACTTGACTTCGAAGACCTCGTGGCGCAATGGTAGCGCGTCTGACTCCAGATCAGAAGGTTGCGTGTTCAAATCACGTCATGGTCAAGCCATCTCCTCTTTCCATTAAAAGTATGAAGTCAAATGTTTTAATTCAGCTATGTTTTTATAATTATTGTAGCGTGTAAAAAAGAAGCCTCTGATATGACAAATGCTCCTTCCACTGTGTAAAGTGTCATATTTGTATCTTGATCTATTGGCTTTTTTCAATGGGCAATACGAAATCTAAAGGAAATGTAAAAATATTTGTGCTGAGTTTAAAATCACAATCCTTCGAGCCGGAATCAAACCAGCGACCTAAGGATACCCAACAACTCATCTAGAGTCCTCCACTCTACCAGCTGAGCTATCTAATGATGGGAAATGTGCAAGGCACCAAAACTTTCCAAGAAAATCAGAAAATCTTTAACTTTTGAGGTTACTGGGAAAAATTAGGCTGCTTTTTGTGGTGAATGCTTCAAGGGCCGTACAAAGGACAACAACTCATCTACAGTCATCTGATCTAGCGGCTGAGTTATCAAAGGATGGGAAAAGCTTAAGGCACCAAAAGTTGGCAAGAAATTCAGAAATCCTTACCTCTTGAGGTTATTGGGGAAAATTAGGCAGCTTTATGTGATGAATGAGTCCAAAGGAAGCAACAATTTGGCTTCAAAGACCTCGTGGCACAACGGTAGTGCGTCTGACTCCAGATCAGAAGGTTGCGTGTTCATATCACGTCGGGGTCAAGCCATCTCCTCTTACCATTAAAAGTATGAAGTCAAATGTTTTAATTCAGCTATGTTTTCATAATTATTGAAGCATCTAAAAAAGAAGCCTCTGATATGACAAATGCTCCTTCCACTGTGTAAAGTGTTATATTTGTATCTTGATCTATTGGCTTTTTTCAACGGGCAATACGAAATCTAAAGGAAATGTAAAAATATTTGTGTTGAGTTTAAAATCACACTCCTTCGAGCCGGAATCGAACCAGCGACCTAAGGATACCCAACAACTCACCTACAGTCGTTCGCTCTACCAGCTGAGCTATCGAAGGATGGGAAATGTGCAAGGCACCAAAACTGTCCAAGAAATTCAGAAATCCTTAACTTTTGAGGTTATTGGGAAAAATTAGGCTGCTTTTTGTGGTGAAAGCTTCAAGGGCCGTACAAAGGACAACAACTCATCTACAGTCATCTGATCTACCGGCTGAGTTATCAAAGGATGGGAAAAGCTTAAGGCACCAAAAGTTGGCAAGAAATTCAGAAATCCTTACCTCTTGAGGTTATTGGGGAAAATTGGGTAGCTTTATGTGGTGGATTAGTCCAAAGGAAGCAACAACTTGACTTCGAAGACCTCGTGGTGCAATGGTAGCGCGTCTGACTCCAGATCAGAAGGTTGCGTGTTCAAATCACGTCATGGTCAAGCCATCTCCTCTTTCCATTAAAAGTATGAAGTCAAATGTTTTAATTCAGCTATGTTCTTATAATTATTGTAGCGTGTAAAAAAGAAGCCTCTGATATGACAAATGCTCCTTCCACTGTGTAAAGTGTCATATTTGTATCTTGATCTATTGGCTTTTTTCAATGGGCAATACGAAATCTAAAGGAAATGTAAAAATATTTGTGCTGAGTTTAAAATCACAATCCTTCGAGCCGGAATCAAACCAGCAACCTAAGGATACCCAACAACTCATCTAGAGTCCTCCACTCTACCAGCTGAGCTATCTAATGATGGGAAATGTGCAAGGCACCAAAACTTTCCAAGAAATTCAGAAAATCTTTAACTTTTGAGGCTACTGGGAAAAATTAGGCTGCTTTTTTTGGTGAATGCTTCAAGGGCCGTACAAAGGACAACAACTCATCTACAGTCATCTGATCTAGCGGCTGAGTTATCAAAGGATGGGAAAAGCTTAAGGCACCAAAAGTTGACAAGAAATTCAGAAATCCTTACCTCTTGAGGTTATTGGGGAAAATTAGGCAGCTTTATGTGGTGAATGAGTCCAAAGGAAGCAACAATTTGACTTCGAAGACCTCGTGGCACAACGGTAGTGCGTCTGACTCCAGATCAGAAGGTTGCGTGTTCATATCACGTCGGGGTCAAGCCATCTCCTCTTACCATTAAAAGTATGAAGTCAAATGTTTTAATTCAGCTATGTTTTCATAATTATTGAAGCGTGTAATAAAGAAGCCTCTGATATGACAAATGCTCCTTCCACTGTGTAAAGTGTTATGTTTGTATCTTGATCTATTGGCTTTTTTCAACGGGCAATACGAAATCTAAAGGAAATGTAAAAATATTTGTGCTGAGTTTAAAATCACAATCCTTCGAGCCGGAATCAAACCAGCGACCTAAGGATACCCAACAACTCATCTAGAGTCCTCCACTCTACCAGCTGAGCTATCTAATGATGGGAAATGTGCAAGGCACCAAAACTTTTCAAGAAATTCAGAAATCCTTAACTTTTGAGGTTACTGGGAAAAATTAGGCTGCTTTTTGTGATGAATGCGTCAAGAGCCGTACAAAGGACAACAACTCATCTACAGTCATCTGATCTACCGGCTGAGTTATCAAAGGATGGGAAAAGCTTAAGGCACCAAAAGTTGGCAAGAATTTCAGAAATCCTTACCTCTTGAGGTTATTGGGGAAAATTAGGCAGCTTTATGTGGTGAATGAGTCCAAAGGAAGCAAAAATTTTACTTGAAGACCTTGTGGCGCAATGGTAGCGTGTCTGACTCCAGATCAGAAGGTTGCGTGTTCACATCACGTCGGGGTCAAGCCATCTCCTCTTACCATTAAAAGTATGAAGTCAAATGTTTTAATTCAGCTATGTTTTCATAATTATTGAAGCGTCTAAAAAAGAAACCTCTGATATGACAAATGCTCCTTCCACTGTGTAAAGTGTTATATTTGTAACATGATCTATTGGCTTTTTTCAACGGGCAATACAAAATCTAAAGGAAATGTAAAAATATTTGTGCTGAGTTTAAAATAACACTCCTTCAAACCGGAATCAAACCAGCGACCTAAGGATACCCAACAACTCATCTAAAGTCCTCCGCTCTACTAGCTGAGCTATCAAAGGATGGGAAGAGCTGAAGGCTCCAAAAGTTGCCAAGAAATTCAGAAATCCTTAACTCTTGAGGTTATAGGGAAAAATTAGGCTGCTTTTTGTGGTGAATGCTTCAAGAGCCGTACAAAGGACAACAACTCATCTACAGTCATCTGATCTACTGGCTGAGTTATCAAACGATGGGAACAGCTTAAGGCACCAAAAGCTGGCAAGAAATTCAGAAATCCTTACCTCTTGAGGTTATTGGGAAAAATTAGGCTGCTTTTTGTGGTGAATGCATCAAGGGCCGTGCCAAGTAAGCAACAACTTGACTTTGAAGACCTCGTGGTGCAATGGTAGCGCGTCTGACTCCAGATCAGAAGGTCGCATGTTCAAACAACGTCAAGGTCAAGCCATCTCTTCTTTCCATTAAAAGTATGAAGTCCAACGTCAAATGTTTTAATTCAGCTATGTTTTCATAATTATTGAAGCGTGTAAAAAAGAAGCCTCTGATATGACAAATGCTCCTTCCACTGTGTAAAGTGTCATATTTGTATCTTGATCTATTGGCTTTTTTCACAGGGCAATACGAAATCTAAAGGAAATGTCAAAATATTTGTGCTGAGTTTAAAAACACACTCCTTCGAGCCAGAATCGAACCAGCGACCTAAGGATACCCAACAACTCGTCTAGAGTCCTCCACTCTACCAGCTGAGCTATCTACTGATGGGAAATGTGCAAGGCACCAAAACTTTCCAAGAAATTCAGAAAATCTTTAACTTTTGAGGTTACTGGGAAAAATTTGGCTGCTTTTTGTGGTGAATGCTTCAAGGGCCGTACAAAGGACAACAACTCATCTACAGTCAAATGATCTACCGGCTGAGTTATCAAAGGATGGGAAAAGCTTAAGGCACCAAAAGTTGGCAAGAAATTCAGAAATCCTTACCTCTTGAGGTTGTTGGGGAAAATTAGGCAGCTTTATGTGGTGAATGAGTCCAAAGGAAGCAACAACTTGACTTCGAAGACCTCGTTGCGCAACAGTAGCACATCTGACTCCAGATCAGAAAGTTGCGTGTTCAAATCACGTCGGGGTCAAGCCATCTCCTCTTACCATTAAAAGTATGAAGTCAAATGTTTTAATTCAGCTATGTTTTCATAATTATTGAAGCGTGTAAAAAAGAAGCCTCTGATATGACAAATGCTACTTCCACTGTGTAAAGTGTTATATTTGTATCTTGATCTATTGGCTTTTTTCAACGGGCAATACGAAATTTAAAGGAAATGTAAAAATATTTGTGCTGAGTTTAAAATAACACTCCTTCGAGCCGGAATCGAATCAGCGACCTAAGGATACCCAACAACTCGTCTACAGTCCTCCGCTCTACCAGCTGAGCTATCGAAGGATGGGAAATGTGCAAGGCACCAAAACTTTCCAAGAAATTCAGAAATCCTTAACTTTTGAGGTTATTGGGAAAAATAAGGCTGCTTTTTGTGATGAATGCTTCAAGGGCCGTACAAAGGACAACAACTCATCTACAGTCATCTGATCTACCGGCTGAGTTATCAAAGGATGGGAAAAGCTTAAGGCACCAAAAGTTGGCAAGAAATTCAGAAATCCTTACCTCTTGAGGTTATTGGGAAAATTAGGCAGCTTTATGTGGTGGATTAGTCCAAAGGAAGCAACAACTTGACTTCGAAGACCTCGTGGCGCAATGGTAGCGCGTCTGACTCCAGATCAGAAGGTTGCGTGTTTAAATCATGTCGGGGTCAAGCCATCTCCTCTTTCCATTAAAAGTATGAAGTCAAATGTTTTAATTCAGCTATGTTTTCATAATTATTGAAGCGTGTAATAAAGAAGCCTCTGATATGACAAATGCTCCTTCCACTGTGTAAAGTGTTATATTTGTATCTTGATCTATTGGCTTTTTTCAACGGGCAATACGAAATCTAAAGGAAATGTAAAAATATTTGTGCTGAGTTTAAAATCACACTCCTTCGAGCCAGAATCAAACCAGCGACCTAAGGATACCCAACAACTCATCTAGAGTCCTCCACTCTACCAGCTGAGCTATCTAATGACGGGAAATGTGCAAGGCACCAAAACTTTCCAAGAAATTCAGAAATCCTTAACTTTTGAGGTTACTGGGAAAAATTAGGCTGCTTTTTGTGGTGAACGGAATCGAACCAGTGACCTAAGGATACCCAACAACTCATCTACAGTCCTCCGCTCTACCTGCTGAGCTATCGAAGGATGGAAAGAGCTGAAGGCTCCAAAAGTTGCCAAGAAATTCAGAAATCCTTAACTCTTGAGGTTATTGGGAAAAATAAGGCTGCTTTTTGTGGTGAATGCTTCAAGAGCCGTACAAAGGACAACAACTCATCTACAGTCATCTGATCTACCGGCTGAGTTATCAAACGATGGGAACAGCTTAAGGCACCAAAAGCTGGCAAGAAATTCAGAAATCCTTACCTCTTGAGGTTATTGGGAAAAATTAGGCTGCTTTTTGTGGTGAATGCATCAAGGGCCGTGCCAAGTAAGCAACAACTTGACTTTGAAGACCTCGTGGTGCAATGGTAGCGCGTCTGACTCCAGATCAGAAGGTTGCGTGTTCAAATAATGTTGGGGTCAAGCCATCTCTTCTTTCCATTAAAAGTATGAAGTCCAACGTCAAATGTTTTAATTCAGCTATGTTTTCATAATTATTGAAGCGTGTAAAAAAGAAGCCTCTGATATGACAAATGCTCCTTCCACTGTGTAAAGTGTCATATTTGTATCTTGATCTATTGGCTTTTTTCAACGGGCAATACGAAATCTAAAGGAAATGTAAAAATATTTGTGCTGAGTTTAAAAACACACTCCTTCAAGCCGGAATCGAACCAGCGACCTAAGGATACCCAACAACTCGTCTAGAGTCCTCCACTCTACCAGCTGAGCTATCTAATGATGGGAAATGTGCAAGGCACCAAAACTTTCCAAGAAATTCAGAAAATCTTTAACTTTTGAGGTTATTGGGAAAAATTAGGCTGCTTTTTGTGGTGAATGCTTGAAGGGCCGTACAAAGGACAACAACTCATCTACAGTCATCTGATCTAGCGGCTGAGTTATCAAAGGATGGGAAAATCTTAAGGCACCAAAAGTTGGCAAGAAATTCAGAAATCCTTACCTCTTGAGGTTATTGGGGAAAATTAGGCAGCTTTATGTGGTGAATGAGTCTAAAGGAAGCAACAATTTGACTTCGAAGACCTCGTGGAGCAACGGTAGCGCGTCTGACTCCAGATCAGAAAGTTGCGTGTTCAAATCACGTCGGGGTCAAGCCATCTCCTCTTACCATTAAAAGTATGAAGTCAAATGTTTTAATTCAGCTATGTTTTCATAATTATTGAAGCGTGTAAAAAAGAAGCCTCTGATATGACAAATGCTACTTCCACTGTGTAAAGTGTTATATTTGTATCTTGATCTATTGGCTTTTTTCAACGGGCAATACGAAATTTAAAGGAAATGTAAAAATATTTGTGCTGAGTTTAAAATAACACTCCTTCGAGCCGGAATCGAACCAGCGACCTAAGGATACCCAACAACTCGTCTACAGTCCTCCGCTCTACCAGCTGAGCTATCGAAGGATGGGAAATGTGCAAGGCACCAAAACTTTCCAAGAAATTCAGAAATCCTTAACTTTTGAGGTTATTGGGAAAAATAAGGCTGCTTTTTGTGATGAATGCTTCAAGGGCCGTACAAAGGACAACAACTCATCTACAGTCATCTGACCTACCGGCTGAGTTATCAAAGGATGGGAAAAGCTTAAGGCACCAAAAGTTGGCAAGAAATTCAGAAATCCTTACCTCTTGAGGTTATTGGGAAAATTAGGCAGCTTTATGTGGTGGATTAGTCCAAAGGAAGCAACAACTTGACTTCGAAGATCTCGTGGCGCAATGGTAGCGTGTCTGACTCCAGATCAGAAGGTTGCGTGTTCAAATCATGTCGGGGTCAAGCCATCTCCTCTTTCCATTAAAAGTATGAAGTCAAATGTTTTAATTCAGCTATGTTTTCATAATTATTGAATCGTGTAATAAAGAAGCCTCTGATATGACAAATGCTACTTCCACTGTGTAAAGTGTTATATTTGTATCTTGATCTATTGGCTTTTTTCAACGGGCAATACGAAATCTAAAGGAAATGTAAAAATATTTGTGCTGAGTTTAAAATCACACTCCTTCGAGCCAGAATCAAACCAGCGACCTAAGGATACCCAACAACTCATCTAGAGTCCTCCACTCTACCAGCTGAGCTATCTAATGACGGGAAATGTGCAAGGCACCAAAACTTTCCAAGAAATTCAGAAATCCTTAACTTTTGAGGTTACTGGGAAAAATTAGGCTGCTTTTTGTGGTGAATGCTTCAAGAGCCGTACAAAGGACAACAACTCATCTACAGTCATCTGATCTACCGGCTGAGTTATCAAAGGATGGGAAAAGCTTAAGGCACCAAAAGTTGGCAAGAAATTCAGAAATCCTTACCTCTTGAGGTTATTGGGGAAAATTAGGCAGCTTTATGTAGTGAATGAGTACAAAGGAAGCAACAACTTGACTTTGAAGATCTCGTGGCGCAACGGTAGCGCGTCTGACTCCAGATCAGAAGGTTGTGTGTTCAAATCACGTCGTGGTCAAGCCATCTCCTCTTTCCATTAAAAGTATGAAGTCAAATGTTTTAATTCAGCTAGGTTTTCATAATTATTGAAGCGTGTAATAAAGAAGCCTCTGATATGACAAATGCTCCTTCCACTGTGTAAAGTGTTATATTTGTATCTTGATCTATTGGCTTTTTTCAACGGGCAATACGAAATCTAAAGGAAATGTAAAAATATTTGTGCTGAGTTTAAAATCACAATCCTTCGAGCCGGAATCAAAACAGCGACCTAAGGATACCCAACAACTCATCTAGAGTCCTCCAATCTACCAGCTGAGCTATCTAATGATGGGAAATGTGCAAGGCACCAAAACTTTCCAAGAAATTCAGAAAATCTTTAACTTTTGAGGTTATTGGGAAAAATTAGGCTGCTTTTTGTGGTGAATGCTTGAAGGGCCGTACAAAGGACAACAACTCATCTACAGTCATCTGATCTACCGGCTGAGTTATCAAAGGATGGGAACAGCTTAAGGCACCAAAAGTTGGCAAGAAATTCAGAAATCCTTTCCTCTTGAGGTTATTGGGGAAAATTAGGCAGCTTTATGTGGTGGATTAGTCCAAAGGAAGCAACAACTTGACTTCGAAGACCTCATGGCGCAATGGTAGCGTGTCTGACTCCAGATCAGAAAGTTGCATGTTCAAATCACGTCGTGGTCAAGCCATCTCCTCTTTCCATTAAAAGTATGAAGTCAAATGTTTTAATTCAGCTAGGTTTTCATAATTATTGAAGCGTGTAATAAAGAAGCCTCTGATATGACAAATGCTCCTTCCACTGTGTAAAGTGTTATATTTGTATCTTGATCTATTGGCTTTTTTCAACGGGCAATACGAAATCTAAAGGAAATGTAAAAATATTTGTGCTGAGTTTAAAATCACAATCCTTCGAGCCGGAATCAAAACAGCAACCTAAGGATACCCAACAACTCATCTAGAGTCCTCCACTCTACCAGCTGAGCTATCTAATGATGGGAAATGTGCAAGGCACCAAAACTTTTCAAGAAATTCAGAAATCCTTAACTTTTGAGGTTACTGGGAAAAATTAGGCTGCTTTTTGTGATGAATGCGTCAAGAGCCGTACAAAGGACAACAACTCATCTACAGTCATCTGATCTTCCGGCTGAGTTATCAAAGGATGGGAAAAGATTAAGGCACCAAAAGTTGGCAAGAATTTCAGAAATCCTTACCTCTTGAGGTTATTGGGGAAAATTAGGCAGCTTTATGTGGTGAATGAGTACAAAGGAAGCAACAACTTGACTTCGAAGACCTCGTGGCACAATGGTAGCACGTCTGACTCCAGGTCAGAAGGTTGTGTGTTCAAATCATGTCAAGGTCAAGCCATCTCTCCTTTCCATTAAAAGTATGAAGTCAAATGTTTTAATTCAGCTATGTTTTCATAATTATTGACAGTGTAAAAAAGAAGCCTCTGATATGACAAATGCTACTTCCACTGTGTAAAGTGTTATATTTGTATCTTGATCTATTGGCTTTTTTCAACGGGCAATACAAAATCTAAAGGAAATGTAAAAATATTTGTGCTGAGTTTAAAATAACACTCCTTCGAGCCGGAATCGAACCAGCGACCTAAGGATACCCAACAACTCGTCTACAGTCCTCCGCTCTACCTGCTGAGCTATCTAATGATGGGAAATGTGCAAGGCACCAAAACTTTCCAAGAAATTCAGAAATCCTTAACTTTTGAGGTTACTGGGAAAAATTAGGCTGCTTTTTGTGGTAAATGCTTCAAGGGCCGTACAAAGGACAACAACTCATCTACAGTCATCTGATCTACCGGCTGAGTTATCAAAGGATTGGAATAGCTTAAGGCACCAAAAGTTGGCAAGAAATTCAGAAATCCTTACCTCTTGAGGTTATTGGGAAAAATTAGGCTGCTTTTTGTGGTGAATGCATCAAGGGCCGTGACAAGTAAGCAACAACTTGACTTAGTAGACCTTGTGGTGCAATGGTAGCGCGTCTGACTCCAGATCAGAAGGTTGCCTGTTCAAATCACGTCGGGGTCAAGCCATCTCCTCTTTCCATTAAAATTATGAAGTCAAATTAGGCTGCTTTTTGTGGTGAATGCATCAAGTGCTGTACAAAGGACAACAACTCATCTACAGTCATCTGATCTACCAACTGAGTTATTAAAGAAAGGGAAGAGCTTAAGGCACCAAAAGTTGGCAAGAAATTCAGAAATCCTTACCTCTTGAGGTTACTGGGAAAAATTAGGCTGCTTTTTGTGGTGAATGCATCAAGGGCCACAAATCACGGTCAAGCCATCACTTCTTTCCATTAAAAGTATGAAGTCCAACGTCAAATGTTTTAATTCAGCTATGTTTTCATAATTATTGAAGCGTATAAAAAAGAAGCCTCTGATATGACAAATGCTACTTCCACTGTGTAAAGTGTTATATTTGTATCTTGATCTATTGGCTTTTTTCAACGGGCAATACAAAATCTAAAGGAAATGTAAAAATATTTGTGCTGAGTTTAAAATAACACTCCTTCGAGCCGGAATCGAACCAGCGACCTAAGGATACCCAACAACTCGTCTACAGTCCTCCGCTCTACCTGCTGAGCTATCGAAGGATGGGAAGAGCTGAAGGCTCCAAAAGTTGGCAAGAAATTCAGAAATCCATACCTCTTGAGGTTATTGGGAAAAATTAGGCTGCTTTTTGTGGTGAATGCATCAAGGGCCGTGCCAAGTAAGCAACAACTTGACTACGAAGACCTTGTGGCGCAATGGTAGCGCGTCTGACTCCAGATCAGAAGGTTGCGTGTTCAAATCACGTCGGGGTCAAGCCATCTCTTCTTTCCATTAAAAGTATGAAGTCCAATGTCAAATCTTTTAATTCAGCTATGTTTTCATAATTATTGAAGCGTGTAAAAAGAAGCCTCTGATATGAAAAATGCTCCTTCCACTGTGTAAAGTGTTATATTTGTATCTTGATCTATTGGCTTTTTTCAACGGGCAATACGAAATCTAAAGGAAATGTAAAAATATTTGTGCTGAGTTTAAAATCACACTCCTTCGAGCCGGAATTGAACCAGCGACCTAAGGATACCCAACAACTCGTCTAGAGTTCTCCACTCTACCAGCTGAGCTATCTAATGATGGGAAATGTGCAAGGCACCAAAACTTTCCAAGAAATTCAGAAATCCTTAACTTTTGAGGTTATTGGGAAAAATTAGGCTGCTTTTTGTGGTGAATGCTTCAAGGGCCGTACAAAGGACAACAACTCATCTACAGTCATCTGATCTACCGGCTGAGTTATCAAAGGATTGGAATAGCTTAAGGCACCAAAAGTTGGCAAGAAATTCAGAAATCCTTACCTCTTGAGGTTATTGGGAAAAATTAGGCTGCTTTTTCTGGCGAATGCATCAAGGCCCGTGACAAGTAAGCAACAACTTGACTACGTAGACCTCGTGGTGCAATGGTAGCGCGTCTGACTCCAGATCAGAAGGTTGCGTGTTCAAATCACGTCGGGGTCAAGCCATCTCCTCTTTCCATTAAAATTATGAAGTCAAATTAGGCTGCTTTTTGTGGTGAATGCATCAAGTGCTGTACAAAGGACAACAACTCATCTACAGTCATCTGATCTACCAACTGAGTTATTAAAGAATGGGAAGAGCTTAAGGCACCAAAAGATGGCAAGAAATTCAGAAATCCTTACTTCTTGAGGTTACTGGGAAAAATTAGGCTGCTTTTTGTGGTGAATGCATCAAGGGCCACAAATCACGGTCAAGCCATCTCTTCTTTCCATTAAAAGTATGAAGTCAAATGTTTTAATTCAGCTATGTTTTCATAATTATTGAAGAGTGTAAAAAAGAAGCCTCTGATATGACAAATGCTCCTTCCACTGTGTAAAGTGTCATATTTGTATCTTGATCTATTGGCTTTTTTCAACGGGCAATACGAAATCTAAAGGAAATGTAAAAATATTTGTGCTGAGTTTAAAATCACACTCCTTCGAGCCGGAATCGAACCAGCGACCTAAGGATACCCAACAACTCATCTACAGTCCTTCGCTCTACCAGCTGAGCTATCGAAGGATGGGAAATGTGCAGGGCACCAAAACTTTCCAAGAAATTCAGAAATCCTTAACTTTTGAGGTTATTGGGAAAAATTAGGCTGCTTTTTGTGGTGAATGCTTCAAGGGCCGTACAAAGGACAACAACTCATCTACAATCATCTGATCTACCGGCTGAGTTATCAAAGGACTGGAATAGCTTAAGGCACCAAAAGTTGGCAAGAAATTCAGAAATCCATACCTCTTGAGGTTATTGGGAAAAATTAGGCTGCTTTTTGTGGTGAATGCATCAAGGGCCGTTCCAAGTAAGCAACAACTTGACTACGAAGACCTTGTGGCGCAATGGTAGCGCGTCTGACTCCAGATCAGAAGGTTGCGTGTTCAAATCACGTCGGGGTCAAGCCATCTCTTCTTTCCATTAAAAGTATGAAGTCCAATGTCAAATCTTTTAATTCAGCTATGTTTTCATAATTATTGAAGCGTGTAAAAAGAAGCCTCTGATATGACAAATGCTCCTTCCACTGTGTAAAGTGTTATATTTGTATCTTGATCCATTGGCTTTTTTCAACGGGCAAAACGAAATCTAAAGGAAATGTAAAAATATTTGTGCTGAGTTTAAAATCACACTCCTTCGAGCCGGAATCGAACCAGCGACCTAAGGATACCCAACAACTCATCTACAGTACTCCACTCTACCAGCTGAGCTATCGAAGAATGGGAAATGTGCAAGGCACCAAAACTTTCCAAGAAATTCAGAAATCCTTAACTTTTGAGGTTATTGGGAAAAATTAGGCTGCTTTTTGTGGTGAATGCTTCAAGGGCCGTACAAAGGACAACAACTCATCTACAATCATCTGATCTACCGGCTGAGTTATTAAAGGACTGGAATAGCTTAAGGCACCAAAAGTTGGCAAGAAATTCAGAAATCCTTACCTCTTGAGGTTATTGGGAAAAGTTAGGCTGCTTTTTGTGGTGAATGCATCAAGGGCCTTGCCAAGTAAGCAACAACTTGACTTCAAAGACCCCGGGGCACAATGGTAGCGCGTCTGACTCCAGATCAGAAGGTTGCATGTTCAAATACTGTCGGGGTCAAGCCATCTCTTCTTTCCATCAAAAGTATGAAGTCCAACGTCAAATATTTTAATTCAGCTATGTTTTCATAATTATTGAAGCGTGTAAAAAAGAAGCCTCTGATATGACAAATGCTACTTCCACTGTGTAAAGTGTCATATTTGTTTCTTGATCTATTGGCTTTTTTCAACAGGCAATACGAAATCTAAAGGAAATGTAAAAATATTTGTGCTGAGTTTAAAATCACACTCCTTCGAGCCGGAATTGAACCAGCAACTTTAGGATACCCAACATCTCGTCTAGAGTCCTCCACTCTACCAGCTGAGCTATCTAATGATGGGAAATGTGCCAGGCTCCAAAACTTTCCAAGAAATTCAGAAATCCTTAACTTTTGAGTTTACTGGGAAAAATTAGGCTGCTTTTTGTGGTGAATGCTTCAAGAGCCGTACAAAAGGACAACAACTCATCTACAGTCATCTGATCTACCGGCTGAGTTATCAAAGGATGGGAAAAGCTTTAGGCACCAAAAGTTGGCAAGAAATTCAGAAATCCATACCTCTTGAGGTTATTGGGAAAAATTAGGCTGCTTTTTGTGGTGAATGCATCAAGGGCCGTGCCAAGTAAGCAACAACTTGACTACGAAGACCTTGTGGCGCAATGGTAGCGCGTCTGACTCCAGATCAGAAGGTTGCGTGTTCAAATCACGTCGGGGTCAA
This sequence comes from Carassius carassius, assembly GCF_963082965.1. Lineage (NCBI taxonomy): Eukaryota > Metazoa > Chordata > Actinopteri > Cypriniformes > Cyprinidae > Carassius > Carassius carassius. The sequence goes on from NC_081777.1 coordinate 784,041, forward strand.
GCCATCTCTTCTTTCCATTAAAAGTATGAAGTCCAATGTCAAATCTTTTAATTCAGCTATGTTTTCATAATTATTGAAGCGTGTAAAAAGAAGCCTCTGATATGACAAATGCTCCTTCCACTGTGTAAAGTGTTGTATTTGTATCTTGATCTATAGGCTTTTTTCAACGGGCAATACGAAATCTAAAGGAAATGTAAAAATATTTGTGCTGAGTTTAAAATCACACTCCTTCGAGCCGGAATTGAACCAGCGACCTAAGGATACCCAACAACTCGTCTAGAGTTCTCCACTCTACCAGCTGAGCTATCGAAGGATGGGAAATGTGCAAGGCACCAAAACTTTCCAAGAAATTCAGAAATCCTTAACTTTTGAGGTTATTGGGAAAAATTAGGCTGCTTTTTGTGGTGAATGCTTCAAGGGCCGTACAAAGGACAACAACTCATCTACAGTCATCTGATCTACCGGCTGAGTTATCAAAGGATTGGAATAGCTTAAGGCACCAAAAGTTGGCAAGAAATTCAGAAATCCTTACCTCTTGAGGTTATTGGGAAAAATTAGGCTGCTTTTTGTGGCGAATGCATCAAGGCCCGTGACAAGTAAGCAACAACTTGACTACGTAGACCTCGTGGTGCAATGGTAGCACGTCTGACTCCAGATCAGAAGGTTGCGTGTTCAAATCACGTCGGGGTCAAGCCGTCTCCTCTTTCCATTAAAATTATGAAGTCAAATTAGGCTGCTTTTTGTGGTGAATGAATCAAGTGCTGTACAAAGGACAACAACTCATCTACAGTCATCTGATCTACCAACTGAGTTATTAAAGAATGGGAAGAGCTTAAGGCACCAAAAGTTGGCAAGAAATTCAGAAATCCTTACTTCTTGAGGTTACTGGGAAAAATTAGGCTGCTTTTTGTGGTGAATGCATCAAGGGCCACAAATCACGGTCAAGCCATCTCTTCTTTCCATTAAAAGTATGAAGTCCAACGTCAAATGTTTTAATTCAGCTATGTTTTCATAATTATTGAAGCATGTAAAAAAGAAGCCTCTGATATGACAAATGCTCCTTCCACTGTGTGAAGTGTTATATTTGTATCTTGATCTATTGGCTTTTTTCAATGGGCAATACGAAATCTAAAGGAAATGTAAAAATATTTGTGCTGAGTTTAAAATACCACTCCTTCGAGCCGGAATCGAACCAGCGACCTAAGGATACCCAACAACTCGTCTACAGTCCTCCGCTCTACCAGCTGAGCTATCGAAGGATGGGAAACGTGCAAGGCACCAAAAGTTGCCAAGAAATTCAGAAATCCTTACCTCTTGAGGTTATTGGAAAAATTAGGCTGCTTTTTGTGGTGAATGCATCAAGGGCTATACAAAGGACAACAACTCATCTACAGTCATCTGATCTACCAACTGAGTAATTAAAGGATGGGAAAAGCTTAAGGCACCAAAAGTTGGCAAGAAATTCAGAAATCCCTACCTCTTGAGGTTATTGGGAAAAATTAGGCTGCTTTTTGTGGTGAATGCATCAAGGGCCGTGCCAAGTAAGCAACAACTTGACTTTGAAGACCTCGTGGCGCAATGGTAGCGTGTCTGACTCCAGATCAGAAGGTTACGTGTTCAAATCACGTCGGGGTCAAGCCATCTCCTCTTTCCATTAAAAGTATGAAGTCAAATTAGGCTGCTTTTTGTGGTGAATGCATCAAGTGCTGTACAAAGTACAACAACTCATCTACAGTCATCTGATCTACCAACTGAGTTATTAAACAATGGGAAGAGCTTAAGGCACCAAAAGTTGGCAACGAATTCAGAAATCCTTACCTCTTGAGGTTACTGGGAAGAATTAGGCTGCTTTGTCAGGTGAATGCATCAAGGGCCACAAATCACGGTCAAGCCATCTCTTCTTTCCATTAAAAGTATGAAGTCCAACGTCAAATGTTTTAATTCAGCTATGTTTTCATAATTATTGAAGCGTGTAAAAAAGAAGCCTCTGATATGACAAATGCTACTTCCACTGTGTAAAGTGTCATATTTGTTTCTTGATCTATTGGCTTTTTTCAACGGGCAATACGAAATCTAAAGGAAATGTAAAAATAGTTGTGCTGAGTTTAAAATCACACTCCTTCGAGCCAGAGACCTAAGGATACCCAACAACTCATCTACAGTCCTCCACTCTACCAGCTGAGCTATCGAAGGATGGGAAATGTGCAAGGCACCAAAACTTTCCAAGAAATTCAGAAATCCTTAACTTTTGAGGTTACTGGGAAAAATTAGGCTGCTTTTTGTGGTGAATGCTTCAAGGACCGTACAAAGGACAACAACTCATCTACAGTCATCTGGTCTACCGGCTGAGTTATCAAAGGATTGGAATAGCTTAAGGCACCAAAAGTTGGCAAGAAATTCAAAAATCCTTACCTCTTGAGGTTATTGGGAAAAATTAGGCTGCTTTTTGTGGTGAATGCATCAAGGGCCGTGCCAAGTAAGCAACAACTTGACTACGAAGACCTCGTGGCGCAATGGTAGTGCGTCTGACTCCAGATCAAAAGGTTGTGTGTTCAAATCACTTCGGGGTTAAGCCATCTCTTCTTTCCATTAAAAGTATGAAGTCCAATGTCAAATATTTTAATTCAGCTATGTTTTCATAATTATTGAAGCGTGTAAAAAAGAAGCCTCTGATATGACAAATGCTCCTTCCACTGAGTAAAGTGTCATATTTGTTATATTTGTTTCTTGATCTATTGGCTTTTTTCAACGGGCAATACGAAATCTAAAGGAAATGTAAAAATATTTGTGCTGAGTTTAAAATCACACTCCTTCGAGCCGGAATTGAACCAGCGACCTTAGGATACCCAACAACACGTCTAGAGTCCTCCACTCTACCAGCTGAGCTATCTAATGATGGGAAATGTGCAAGGCACCAAAACTTTCCAAGAAATTCAGAAATCCTTAACATTTGAGGTTACTGGGAAAAATTAGGCTGCTTTTTGTGGTGAATGCTTCAAGGGCCGTACAAGGGACAACTCATCTACAGTCATCTGATCTACCGGCTGAGTTATCAAAGGACTGGAATAGCTTAAGGCACCAAAAGTTGGCAAGAAATTCAGAAATCCTTACCTCTTGAGGTTATTGGGAAAAATTAGGCTGCTTTTTGTGGTGAATGCATCAAGGGCCGTGACAAGTAAGCAACAACTTGACTTCGTAGACCTCGTGGTGCAATGGTAGCGCGTCTGACTCCAGATCAGAAGGTTGCGTGTTCAAATCACGTCGGGGTCAAGCCATCTCCTCTTTCCATTAAAATTATGAAGTCAAATTAGGCTGCTTTTTGTGGTGAATGCATCAAGTGCTGTACAAAGGACAACAACTCATCTATAGTCATCTGATCTACCAACTGAGTTATTAAAGAATGGGAAGAGCTTAAGGCACCAAAAGTTGGCAAGAAATTCAGAAATCCTTACCTCTTGAGGTTACTGGGAAAAATTAGGCTGCTTTTTGTGGTGAATGCATCAATGGCCACAAATCATGGTAAAGCCATCTCTTCTTTCCATTAAAAGTATGAAGTCCAACGTCAAATGTTTTAATTCAGCTATGTTTTCATAATTATTGAAGCGTATAAAAAAGAAGCCTCTGATATGACAAATGCTACTTCTACTGTGTAAAGTGTTATATTTGTATCTTGATCCATTGGCTTTTTTCAACGGGCAATACGACATCTAAAGGAAATGTAAAAATATTTGTGCTGAGTTTAAAATCACACTCCTTCGAGCCGGAATCGAACCAGCGACCTAAGGATACCCAACAACTCATCTACAGTCCTTCGCTCTACCAGCTGAGCTATCGAAGGATGGGAAATGTGCAGGGCACCAAAACTTTCCAAGAAATTCAGAAATCCTTAACTTTTGAGGTTATTGGGAAAAATTAGGCTGCTTTTTGTGGTGAATGCTTCAAGGGCCGTACAAAGGACAACAACTCATCTACAGTCATCTGATCTACCGGCTGAGTTATCAAAGGACTGGAATAGCTTAAGGCACCAAAAGTTGGCAAGAAATTCAGAAATCCTTACCTCTTGAGGTTATTGGGAAAAATTAGGCTGCTTTTTGTGGTGAATGCATCAAGGGCCGTCCCAAGTAAGCAACAACTTGACTGCGAAGACCTTGTGGCGCAATGGTAGCGCGTCTGACTCCAGATCAGAAGGTTGCGTGTTCAAATCACGTCGGGGTCAAGCCATCTCCTCTTTCCATTAAAATTATGAAGTCAAATTAGGCTGCTTTTTGTGGTGAATGCATCAAGTGCTGTACAAAGGACAACAACTCATCTATAGTCATCTGATCTACCAACTGAGTTATTAAAGAATGGGAAGAGCTTAAGGCACCAAAAGTTGGCAAGAAATTCAGAAATCCTTACCTCTTGAGGTTACTGGGAAAAATTAGGCTGCTTTTTGTGGTGAATGCATCAAGGGCCACAAATCATTGTAAAGCCATCTCTTCTTTCCATTAAAAGTATGAAGTCCAACGTCAAATGTTTTAATTCAGCTATGTTTTCATAATTATTGAAGCGTATAAAAAAGAAGCCTCTGATATGACAAATGCTACTTCTACTGTGTAAAGTGTTATATTTGTATCTTGATCCATTGGCTTATTTCAACGGGCAATACGAAATCTAAAGGAAATGTAAAAATATTTGTGCTGAGTTTAAAATCACACTCCTTCGAGCCGGAATCGAACCAGCGACCTAAGGATACCCAACAACTCATCTACAGTCCTTCGCTCTACCAGCTGAGCTATCGAAGGATGGGAAATGTGCAGGGCACCAAAACTTTCCAAGAAATTCAGAAATCCTTAACTTTTGAGGTTATTGGGAAAAATTAGGCTGCTTTTTGTGGTGAATGCTTCAAGGGCCGTGCCAAGTAAGCAACAACTTGACTGCGAAGACCTTGTGGCGCAATGGTAGCGCGTCTGACTCCAGATCAGAAGGTTGTGTGTTCAAATCACGTCGGGGTCAAGCCATCTCTTTTTTCCATTAAAAGTATGAAGTCCAACGTCAAATGTTTTAATTCAGCTATGTTTTCATAATTATTGAAGCGTGTAAAAAAGAAGCCTCTGATATGACAAATGCTACTTCTACTGTGTAAAGTGTTATATTTGTATCTTGATCCATTGGCTTTTTTCAACGGGCAATACGAAATCTAAAGGAAATGTAAAAATATTTGTGCTGAGTTTAAAATCACACTCCTTCGAGCCGGAATCGAACCAGCGACCTAAGGATACCCAACAACTCATCTACAGTCCTCCGCTCTACCAGCTGAGCTATCGAAGGATGGGAAATGTGCAAGGCACCAAAACTTTCCAAGAAATTCAGAAATCCTTAACTTTTGAGGTTATTGGGAAAAATTAGGCTGCTTTTTGTGGTGAATGCTTCAAGGGCCGTACAAAGGACAACAACTCATCTACAGTCATCTGATCTACCGGCTGAATTATCAAAGGACTGGAATAGCTTAAGGCACCAAAAGTTGGCAAGAAATTCAGAAATCCTTACCTCTTGAGGTTATTGGGAAAAATTAGGCTGCTTTTTGTGGTGAATGCATTAAGCGCCGTGCCAAGTAAGCAACAACTTGACTGCGAAGACCTCGTGGCGCAATGGTAGCGCGTCTGACTCCAGATCAGAAGGTTGCGTGTTCAAATCACGTCGGGGTCAAGCCATCTCCTCTTTCCATTAGAACTATGAAGTCAAATTAGGCTGCTTTTTGTGGTGAATGCATCAAGTGCTGTACAAAGGACAACAACTCATTTACAGTCATCTGATCTACCAACTGAGTTATTAAAGAATGGGAAGACCTTAAGGCACCAAAAGTTGGCAAGAAATTCAGAAATCCTTACTTCTTGAGGTTACTGGGAAAAATTAGGCTGCTTTTTGTGGTGAATGCATCAAGGGCCACAAATCACGGTCAAGCCATCTCTTCTTTCCATTAAAAGTATGAAGTCCAACGTCAAATGTTTTAATTCAGCTATGTTTTCATAATTATTGAAGCGTGTAAAAAAGAAGCCTCTGATATGACAAATGCTACTTCTACTGTGTAAAGTGTTATATTTGTATCTTGATCCATTGGCTTTTTTCAACGGGCAATACGAAATCTAAAGGAAATGTAAAAATATTTGTGCTGAGTTTAAAATCACACTCCTTCGAGCCGGAATCGAACCAGCGACCTAAGGATACCCAACAACTCATCTACAGTCCTCCGCTCTACCAGTTGAGCTATCGAAGGATGGGAAATGTGCAAGGCACCAAAACTTTCCAAGAAATTCAGAAATCCTTAACTTTTGAGGTTATTGAGAAAAATTAGGCTGCTTTTTGTGGTGAATGCTTCAAGGGCCGTACAAAGGACAACAACTCATCTACAGTCATCTGATCTACCGGCTGAGTTATCAAAGGACTGGAATAGCTTAAGGCACCAAAAGTTGGCAAGAAATTCAGAAATCCTTACCTCTTGAGGTTATTGGGAAAAATTAGGCTGCTTTTTGTGGTGAATGCATCAAGCGCCGTGCCAAGTAAGCAACAACTTGACTGCGAAGACCTCGTGGCGCAATGGTAGCGCGTCTGACTCCAGATCAGAAGGTTGCGTGTTCAAATCACGTCGGGGTCAAGCCATCTTTTTTTTCCATTAAAAGTATGAAGTCCAACGTCAAATGTTTTAATTCAGCTATGTTTTCATAATTATTGAAGCGTGTAAAAAAGAAGCCTCTGATATGACAAATGCTACTTCTACTGTGTAAAGTGTTATATTTGTATCTTGATCCATTGGCTTTTTTCAACGGGCAATACGAAATCTAAAGGAAATGTAAAAATATTTGTGCTGAGTTTAAAATCACACTCCTTCGAGCCGGAATCGAACCAGCGACCTAAGGATACCCAACAACTCATCTACAGTCCTCCGCTCTACCAGCTGAGCTATCGAAGGATGGGAAATGTGCAAGGCACCAAAATTTTCCAAGAAATTCAGAAATCCTTAACTTTTGAGGTTATTGGGAAAAATTAGGCTGCTTTTTGTGGTGAATGCTTCAAGGGCCGTACAAAGGACAACAACTCATCTACAGTCATCTGATCTACCGGTTGAGTTATCAAAGGACTGGAATAGCTTAAGGCACCAAAAGTTGGCAAGAAATTCAGAAATCCTTACCTCTTGAGGTTATTGGGAAAAATTAGGCTGCTTTTTGTGGTGAATGCATCAAGCGCCGTGCCAAGTAAGCAACAACTTGACTGCGAAGACCTCGTGGCGCAATGGTAGCGCGTCTGACTCCAGATCAGAAGGTTGCGTGTTCAAATCACGTCGGGGTCGAGCCATCTCCTCTTTCCATTAAAATTATGAAGTCAAATTAGGCTGCTTTTTGTGGTGAATGCATCAAGTGCTGTACAAAGGACAACAACTCATCTACAGTCATCTGATCTACCAACTGAGTTATTAAAGAATGGGAAGAGCTTAAGGCACCAAAAGTTGGCAAGAAATTCAGAAATCCTTACTTCTTGAGGTTACTGGGAAAAATTAGGCTGCTTTTTGTGGTGAATGCATCAAGGGCCACAAATCACGGTCAAGACATCTCTTCTTTCCATTAAAAGTATGAAGTCCAACGTCAAATATTTTAATTCAGCTATGTTTTCATAATTATTGAAGCGTGTAAAAAAGAAGCCTCTGATATGACAAATGCTACTTCTACTGTGTAAAGTGTTATATTTGTATCTTGATCCATTGGCTTTTTTCAACGGTCAATACAAAATCTAAAGGAAATGTAAAAATATTTGTGCTGAGTTTAAAATCACACTCCTTCGAGCCGGAATCGAACCAGCGACCTAAGGATACCCAACAACTCATCTACAGTCCTCCGCTCTACCAGCTGAGCTATCGAAGGATGGGAAATGTGCAAGGCACCAAAACTTTCCAAGAAATTCAGAAATCCTTAACTTTTGAGGTTATTGGGAAAAATTAGGCTGCTTTTTGTGGTGAATGCTTCAAGGGCCGTACAAAGGACAACAACTCATCTACAGTCATCTGATCTACCGGCTGAGTTATCAAAGGACTGGAATAGCTTAAGGCACCAAAAGTTGGCAAGAAATTCAGAAATCCTTACCTCTTGAGGTTATTGGGAAAAATTAGGCTGCTTTTTGTGGTGAATGCATCAAGCGCCGTGCCAAGTAAGCAACAACTTGACTGCGAAGACCTCGTGGCGCAATGGTAGCGCGTCTGACTCCAGATCAGAAGGTTGCGTGTTCAAATCACGTCGGGGTCAAGCCATCTCCTCTTTCCATTAAAATTATGAAGTCAAATTAGGCTGCTTTTTGTGGTGAATGCATCAAGTGCTGTACAAAGGACAACAACTCATCTACAGTCATCTGATCTACCAACTGAGTTATTAAAGAATGGGAAGAGCTTAAGGCACCAAAAGTTGGCAAGCAATTCAGAAATCCTTACTTCTTGAGGTTACTGGGAAAAATTAGGCTGCTTTTTGTGGTGAATGCATCAAGGGCCACAAATCACGGTCAAGACATCTCTTCTTTCCATTAAAAGTATGAAGTCCAACGTCAAATGTTTTAATTCAGCTATGTTTTCATAATTATTGAAGCGTGTAAAAAAGAAGCCTCTGATATGACAAATGCTACTTCTACTGTGTAAAGTGTTATATTTGTATCTTGATCCATTGGCTTTTTTCAACGGTCAATACAAAATCTAAAGGAAATGTAAAAATATTTGTGCTGAGTTTAAAATCACACTCCTTCGAGCCGGAATCGAACCAGCGACCTAAGGATACCCAACAACTCATCTACAGTCCTCCGCTCTACCAGCTGAGCTATCGAAGGATGGGAAATGTGCAAGGCACCAAAACTTTCCAAGAAATTCAGAAATCCTTACCTCTTGAGGTTATTGGGAAAAATTAGGCTGCTTTTTGTGGTGAATGCATCAAGGGCCGTGCCAAGTAAGCAACAACTTGACTACGAAGACCTCGTGGTGCAATGGTAGCGCGTCTGACTCCAGATCAAAAGGTTGCGTGTTCAAATCATGTCGGGGTCAAGTCATCTCTTCTTTCCATTAAAAGTATGAAGTCCAATGTCAAATATTTTAATTCAGCTATGTTTTCATAATTATTGAAGCGTGTAAAAAAGAAGCCTCTGATATGACAAATGCTACTTCCACTGTGTAAAGTGTCATATTTGTTTCTTGATCTATTGGCTTTTTTCAACAGGCAATACGAAATCTAAAGGAAATGTAAAAATATTTGTGCTGAGTTTAAAATCACACTCCTTCGAGCCGGAATTGAACCAGCAACTTTAGGATACCCAACATCTCTTCTAGAGTCCTCCACTCTACCAGCTGAGCTATCTAATGATGGGAAATGTGCCAGGCTCCAAAACTTTCCAAGAAATTCAGAAATCCTTAACTTTTGAGGTTACTGGGAAAAATTAGGCTGCTTTTTGTGGTGAATGCTTCAAGAGCCGTACAAAAGGACAACAACTCATCTACAGTCATCTGATCTACCGGCTGAGTTATCAAAGGATGGGAAAAGCTTTAGGCACCAAAAGTTGGCAAGAAATTCAGAAATCCATACCTCTTGAGGTTATTGGGAAAAATTAGGCTGCTTTTTGTGGTGAATGCATCAAGGGCCGTGCCAAGTAAGCAACAACTTGACTACGAAGACCTTGTGGCGCAATGGTAGCGCGTCTGACTCCAGATCAGAAGGTTGCGTGTTCAAATCACGTCGGGGTCAAGCCATCTCTTCTTTCCATTAAAAGTATGAAGTCCAATGTCAAATCTTTTAATTCAGCTATGTTTTCATAATTATTGAAGCGTGTAAAAAGAAGCCTCTGATATGACAAATGCTCCTTCCACTGTGTAAAGTGTTGTATTTGTATCTTGATCTATAGGCTTTTTTCAACGGGCAATACGAAATCTAAAGGAAATGTAAAAATATTTGTGCTGAGTTTAAAATCACACTCCTTCGAGCCGGAATTGAACCAGCGACCTAAGGATACCCAACAACTCATCTAGAGTTCTCCACTCTACCAGCTGAGCTATCGAAGGATGGGAAATGTGCAAGGCACCAAAACTTTCCAAGAAATTCAGAAATCCTTACCTCTTGAGGTTATTGGGAAAAATTAGGCTGCTTTTTGTGGCGAATGCATCAAGGCCCGTGACAAGTAAGCAACAACTTGACTACGTAGACCTCGTGGTGCAATGGTAGCACGTCTGACTCCAGATCAGAAGGTTGCGTGTTCAAATCACGTCGGGGTCAAGCCGTCTCCTCTTTCCATTAAAATTATGAAGTCAAATTAGGCTGCTTTTTGTGGTGAATGAATCAAGTGCTGTACAAAGGACAACAACTCATCTACAGTCATCTGATCTACCAACTGAGTTATTAAAGAATGGGAAGAGCTTAAGGCACCAAAAGTTGGCAAGAAATTCAGAAATCCTTACTTCTTGAGGTTACTGGGAAAAATTAGGCTGCTTTTTGTGGTGAATGCATCAAGGGCCACAAATCACGGTCAAGCCATCTCTTCTTTCCATTAAAAGTATGAAGTCCAACGTCAAATGTTTTAATTCAGCTATGTTTTCATAATTATTGAAGCATGTAAAAAAGAAGCCTCTGATATGACAAATGCTACTTCCACTGTGTAAAGTGTCATATTTGTTTCTTGATCTATTGGCTTTTTTCAACGGGCAATACGAAATCTAAAGGAAATGTAAAAATATTTGTGCAGAGTTTAAAATCACACTCCTTCGAGCAGGAATTGAACCAGCGACCTTAGGATACCCAACATCTCGTCTAGAGTCCTCCACTCTACCAGCTGAGCTATCTAATGATGGAAAATGTGCAAGGCACCAAAACTTTCTAAGAAATTCAGAAATCCTTAACTTTTGAGGTTACTGGGAAAATTTAGGCTGCTTTTTGTGGAGAATGCTTCAAGGGCCGTACAAAGGACAACAACTAATCTACAGTCATCTGATCTACCGGCTGAGTTATCAAAGGATTGTAATAGCTTAAGGCACCAAAAGTTGGCAAGAAATTCAGAAATCCTTATCTCTTGAGGTTATTGGGAAAAATTAGGCTGCTTTTTGTGGTGAATGCATTAAGGGTCGTGCCAAGTAAGCAACAACTTGACTTCAAAGACCTGGTGGCACAATGGTAGCGCTTCTGACTCCAGATCAGAAGGTTGCGTGTTCAAATCACGTTGGGGTCAAGCCATCTCCTCTTTCCATTAAAAGTATGAAGTCAAATGTTTTAATTCAGCTATGTTTTCATAATTATTGAAGCGTGTAATAAAGAAGCCTCTGATATGACAAATGCTCCTTCCACTGTGTGAAGTGTTATATTTGTATCTTGATCTATTGGCTTTTTTCAATGGGCAATACGAAATCTAAAGGAAATGTAAAAATATTTGTGCTGAGTTTAAAATACCACTCCTTCGAGCCGGAATCGAACCAGCGACCTAAGGATACCCAACAACTCGTCTACAGTCCTCCGCTCTACCAGCTGAGCTATCGAAGGATGGGAAACGTGCAAGGCACCAAAAGTTGCCAAGAAATTCAGAAATCCTTACCTCTTGAGGTTATTGGAAAAATTAGGCTGCTTTTTGTGGTGAATGCATCAAGGGCTATACAAAGGACAACAACTCATCTACAGTCATCTGATCTACCAACTGAGTAATTAAAGGATGGGAAAAGCTTAAGGCACCAAAAGTTGGCAAGAAATTCAGAAATCCCTACCTCTTGAGGTTATTGGGAAAAATTAGGCTGCTTTTTGTGGTGAATGCATCAAGGGCCGTGCCAAGTAAGCAACAACTTGACTTTGAAGACCTCGTGGCGCAATGGTAGCGTGTCTGACTCCAGATCAGAAGGTTACGTGTTCAAATCACGTCGGGGTCAAGCCATCTCCTCTTTCCATTAAAAGTATGAAGTCAAATTAGGCTGCTTTTTGTGGTGAATGCATCAAGTGCTGTACAAAGTACAACAACTCATCTACAGTCATCTGATCTACCAACTGAGTTATTAAACAATGGGAAGAGCTTAAGGCACCAAAAGTTGGCAACGAATTCAGAAATCCTTACCTCTTGAGGTTACTGGGAAGAATTAGGCTGCTTTGTCAGGTGAATGCATCAAGGGCCACAAATCACGGTCAAGCCATCTCTTCTTTCCATTAAAAGTATGAAGTCCAACGTCAAATGTTTTAATTCAGCTATGTTTTCATAATTATTGAAGCGTGTAAAAAAGAAGCCTCTGATATGACAAATGCTACTTCCACTGTGTAAAGTGTCATATTTGTTTCTTGATCTATTGGCTTTTTTCAACGGGCAATACGAAATCTAAAGGAAATGTAAAAATAGTTGTGCTGAGTTTAAAATCACACTCCTTCGAGCCAGAGACCTAAGGATACCCAACAACTCATCTACAGTCCTCCACTCTACCAGCTGAGCTATCGAAGGATGGGAAATGTGCAAGGCACCAAAACTTTCCAAGAAATTCAGAAATCCTTAACTTTTGAGGTTACTGGGAAAAATTAGGCTGCTTTTTGTGGTGAATGCTTCAAGGACCGTACAAAGGACAACAACTCATCTACAGTCATCTGGTCTACCGGCTGAGTTATCAAAGGATTGGAATAGCTTAAGGCACCAAAAGTTGGCAAGAAATTCAAAAATCCTTACCTCTTGAGGTTATTGGGAAAAATTAGGCTGCTTTTTGTGGTGAATGCATCAAGGGCCGTGCCAAGTAAGCAACAACTTGACTACGAAGACCTCGTGGCGCAATGGTAGTGCGTCTGACTCCAGATCAAAAGGTTGTGTGTTCAAATCACTTCGGGGTTAAGCCATCTCTTCTTTCCATTAAAAGTATGAAGTCCAATGTCAAATATTTTAATTCAGCTATGTTTTCATAATTATTGAAGCGTGTAAAAAAGAAGCCTCTGATATGACAAATGCTCCTTCCACTGAGTAAAGTGTCATATTTGTTATATTTGTTTCTTGATCTATTGGCTTTTTTCAACGGGCAATACGAAATCTAAAGGAAATGTAAAAATATTTGTGCTGAGTTTAAAATCACACTCCTTCGAGCCGGAATTGAACCAGCGACCTTAGGATACCCAACAACACGTCTAGAGTCCTCCACTCTACCAGCTGAGCTATCTAATGATGGGAAATGTGCAAGGCACCAAAACTTTCCAAGAAATTCAGAAATCCTTAACATTTGAGGTTACTGGGAAAAATTTGGCTGCTTTTTGTGGTGAATGCTTCAAGGGCCGTACAAGGGACAACTCATCTACAGTCATCTGATCTACCGGCTGAGTTATCAAAGGACTGGAATAGCTTAAGGCACCAAAAGTTGGCAAGAAATTCAGAAATCCTTACCTCTTGAGGTTATTGGGAAAAATTAGGCTGCTTTTTGTGGTGAATGCATCAAGGGCCGTGACAAGTAAGCAACAACTTGACTTCGTAGACCTCGTGGTGCAATGGTAGCGCGTCTGACTCCAGATCAGAAGGTTGCATGTTCAAATCACGTCGGGGTCAAGCCATCTCCTCTTTCCATTAAAATTATGAAGTCAAATTAGGCTGCTTTTTGTGGTGAATGCATCAAGTGCTGTACAAAGGACAACAACTCATCTATAGTCATCTGATCTACCAACTGAGTTATTAAAGAATGGGAAGAGCTTAAGGCACCAAAAGTTGGCAAGAAATTCAGAAATCCTTACCTCTTGAGGTTACTGGGAAAAATTAGGCTGCTTTTTGTGGTGAATGCATCAATGGCCACAAATCATGGTAAAGCCATCTCTTCTTTCCATTAAAAGTATGAAGTCCAACGTCAAATGTTTTAATTCAGCTATGTTTTCATAATTATTGAAGCGTATAAAAAAGAAGCCTCTGATATGACAAATGCTACTTCTACTGTGTAAAGTGTTATATTTGTATCTTGATCCATTGGCTTTTTTCAACGGGCAATACGACATCTAAAGGAAATGTAAAAATATTTGTGCTGAGTTTAAAATCACACTCCTTCGAGCCGGAATCGAACCAGCGACCTAAGGATACCCAACAACTCATCTACAGTCCTTCGCTCTACCAGCTGAGCTATCGAAGGATGGTAAATGTGCAGGGCACCAAAACTTTCCAAGAAATTCAGAAATCCTTAACTTTTGAGGTTATTGGGAAAAATTAGGCTGCTTTTTGTGGTGAATGCTTCAAGGGCCGTACAAAGGACAACAACTCATCTACAGTCATCTGATCTACCGGCTGAGTTATCAAAGGACTGGAATAGCTTAAGGCACCAAAAGTTGGCAAGAAATTCAGAAATCCTTACCTCTTGAGGTTATTGGGAAAAATTAGGCTGCTTTTTGTGGTGAATGCATCAAGGGCCGTCCCAAGTAAGCAACAACTTGACTGCGAAGACCTTGTGGCGCAATGGTAGCGCGTCTGACTCCAGATCAGAAGGTTGCGTGTTCAAATCACGTCGGGGTCAAGCCATCTCCTCTTTCCATTAAAATTATGAAGTCAAATTAGGCTGCTTTTTGTGGTGAATGCATCAAGTGCTGTACAAAGGACAACAACTCATCTATAGTCATCTGATCTACCAACTGAGTTATTAAAGAATGGGAAGAGCTTAAGGCACCAAAAGTTGGCAAGAAATTCAGAAATCCTTACCTCTTGAGGTTACTGGGAAAAATTAGGCTGCTTTTTGTGGTGAATGCATCAAGGGCCACAAATCATTGTAAAGCCATCTCTTCTTTCCATTAAAAGTATGAAGTCCAACGTCAAATGTTTTAATTCAGCTATGTTTTCATAATTATTGAAGCGTATAAAAAAGAAGCCTCTGATATGACAAATGCTACTTCTACTGTGTAAAGTGTTATATTTGTATCTTGATCCATTGGCTTATTTCAACGGGCAATACGAAATCTAAAGGAAATGTAAAAATATTTGTGCTGAGTTTAAAATCACACTCCTTCGAGCCGGAATCGAACCAGCGACCTAAGGATACCCAACAACTCATCTACAGTCCTTCGCTCTACCAGCTGAGCTATCGAAGGATGGGAAATGTGCAGGGCACCAAAACTTTCCAAGAAATTCAGAAATCCTTAACTTTTGAGGTTATTGGGAAAAATTAGGCTGCTTTTTGTGGTGAATGCTTCAAGGGCCGTGCCAAGTAAGCAACAACTTGACTGCGAAGACCTTGTGGCGCAATGGTAGCGCGTCTGACTCCAGATCAGAAGGTTGCGTGTTCAAATCACGTCGGGGTCAAGCCATCTCTTTTTTCCATTAAAAGTATGAAGTCCAACGTCAAATGTTTTAATTCAGCTATGTTTTCATAATTATTGAAGCGTGTAAAAAAGAAGCCTCTGATATGACAAATGCTACTTCTACTGTGTAAAGTGTTATATTTGTATCTTGATCCATTGGCTTTTTTCAACGGGCAATACGAAATCTAAAGGAAATGTAAAAATATTTGTGCTGAGTTTAAAATCACACTCCTTCGAGCCGGAATCGAACCAGCGACCTAAGGATACCCAACAACTCATCTACAGTCCTCCGCTCTACCAGCTGAGCTATCGAAGGATGGGAAATGTGCAAGGCACCAAAACTTTCCAAGAAATTCAGAAATCCTTAACTTTTGAGGTTATTGGGAAAAATTAGGCTGCTTTTTGTGGTGAATGCTTCAAGGGCCGTACAAAGGACAACAACTCATCTACAGTCATCTGATCTACCGGCTGAATTATCAAAGGACTGGAATAGCTTAAGGCACCAAAAGTTGGCAAGAAATTCAGAAATCCTTACCTCTTGAGGTTATTGGGAAAAATTAGGCTGCTTTTTGTGGTGAATGCATTAAGCGCCGTGCCAAGTAAGCAACAACTTGACTGCGAAGACCTCGTGGCGCAATGGTAGCGCGTCTGACTCCAGATCAGAAGGTTGCGTGTTCAAATCACGTCGGGGTCAAGCCATCTCCTCTTTCCATTAAAATTATGAAGTCAAATTAGGCTGCTTTTTGTGGTGAATGCATCAAGTGCTGTACAAAGGACAACAACTCATCTATAGTCATCTGATCTACCAACTGAGTTATTAAAGAATGGGAAGAGCTTAAGGCACCAAAAGTTGGCAAGAAATTCAGAAATCCTTACCTCTTGAGGTTACTGGGAAAAATTAGGCTGCTTTTTGTGGTGAATGCATCAAGGGCCACAAATCATTGTAAAGCCATCTCTTCTTTCCATTAAAAGTATGAAGTCCAACGTCAAATGTTTTAATTCAGCTATGTTTTCATAATTATTGAAGCGTATAAAAAAGAAGCCTCTGATATGACAAATGCTACTTCTACTGTGTAAAGTGTTATATTTGTATCTTGATCCATTGGCTTATTTCAACGGGCAATACGAAATCTAAAGGAAATGTAAAAATATTTGTGCTGAGTTTAAAATCACACTCCTTCGAGCCGGAATCGAACCAGCGACCTAAGGATACCCAACAACTCATCTACAGTCCTTCGCTCTACCAGCTGAGCTATCGAAGGATGGGAAATGTGCAGGGCACCAAAACTTTCCAAGAAATTCAGAAATCCTTAACTTTTGAGGTTATTGGGAAAAATTAGGCTGCTTTTTGTGGTGAATGCTTCAAGGGCCGTGCCAAGTAAGCAACAACTTGACTGCGAAGACCTTGTGGCGCAATGGTAGCGCGTCTGACTCCAGATCAGAAGGTTGCGTGTTCAAATCACGTCGGGGTCAAGCCATCTCTTTTTTCCATTAAAAGTATGAAGTCCAACGTCAAATGTTTTAATTCAGCTATGTTTTCATAATTATTGAAGCGTGTAAAAAAGAAGCCTCTGATATGACAAATGCTACTTCTACTGTGTAAAGTGTTATATTTGTATCTTGATCCATTGGCTTTTTTCAACGGGCAATACGAAATCTAAAGGAAATGTAAAAATATTTGTGCTGAGTTTAAAATCACACTCCTTCGAGCCGGAATCGAACCAGCGACCTAAGGATACCCAACAACTCATCTACAGTCCTCCGCTCTACCAGCTGAGCTATCGAAGGATGGGAAATGTGCAAGGCACCAAAACTTTCCAAGAAATTCAGAAATCCTTAACTTTTGAGGTTATTGGGAAAAATTAGGCTGCTTTTTGTGGTGAATGCTTCAAGGGCCGTACAAAGGACAACAACTCATCTACAGTCATCTGATCTACCGGCTGAATTATCAAAGGACTGGAATAGCTTAAGGCACCAAAAGTTGGCAAGAAATTCAGAAATCCTTACCTCTTGAGGTTATTGGGAAAAATTAGGCTGCTTTTTGTGGTGAATGCATTAAGCGCCGTGCCAAGTAAGCAACAACTTGACTGCGAAGACCTCGTGGCGCAATGGTAGCGCGTCTGACTCCAGATCAGAAGGTTGCGTGTTCAAATCACGTCGGGGTCAAGCCATCTCCTCTTTCCATTAGAACTATGAAGTCAAATTAGGCTGCTTTTTGTGGTGAATGCATCAAGTGCTGTACAAAGGACAACAACTCATTTACAGTCATCTGATCTACCAACTGAGTTATTAAAGAATGGGAAGAGCTTAAGGCACCAAAAGTTGGCAAGAAATTCAGAAATCCTTACTTCTTGAGGTTACTGGGAAAAATTAGGCTGCTTTTTGTGGTGAATGCATCAAGGGCCACAAATCACGGTCAAGCCATCTCTTCTTTCCATTAAAAGTATGAAGTCCAACGTCAAATGTTTTAATTCAGCTATGTTTTCATAATTATTGAAGCGTGTAAAAAAGAAGCCTCTGATATGACAAATGCTACTTCTACTGTGTAAAGTGTTATATTTGTATCTTGATCCATTGGCTTTTTTCAACGGGCAATACGAAATCTAAAGGAAATGTAAAAATATTTGTGCTGAGTTTAAAATCACACTCCTTCGAGCCGGAATCGAACCAGCGACCTAAGGATACCCAACAACTCATCTACAGTCCTCCGCTCTACCAGTTGAGCTATCGAAGGATGGGAAATGTGCAAGGCACCAAAACTTTCCAAGAAATTCAGAAATCCTTAACTTTTGAGGTTATTGAGAAAAATTAGGCTGCTTTTTGTGGTGAATGCTTCAAGGGC
The DNA here is from genome assembly GCF_963082965.1 of Carassius carassius. NCBI lineage: Eukaryota > Metazoa > Chordata > Actinopteri > Cypriniformes > Cyprinidae > Carassius > Carassius carassius. The sequence goes on from NC_081777.1 coordinate 802,143, forward strand.
CGTACAAAGGACAACAACTCATCTACAGTCATCTGATCTACCGGCTGAGTTATCAAAGGACTGGAATAGCTTAAGGCACCAAAAGTTGGCAAGAAATTCAGAAATCCTTACCTCTTGAGGTTATTGGGAAAAATTAGGCTGCTTTTTGTGGTGAATGCATCAAGCGCCGTGCCAAGTAAGCAACAACTTGACTGCGAAGACCTCGTGGCGCAATGGTAGCGCGTCTGACTCCAGATCAGAAGGTTGCGTGTTCAAATCACGTCGGGGTCAAGCCATCTTTTTTTTCCATTAAAAGTATGAAGTCCAACGTCAAATGTTTTAATTCAGCTATGTTTTCATAATTATTGAAGCGTGTAAAAAAGAAGCCTCTGATATGACAAATGCTACTTCTACTGTGTAAAGTGTTATATTTGTATCTTGATCCATTGGCTTTTTTCAACGGGCAATACGAAATCTAAAGGAAATGTAAAAATATTTGTGCTGAGTTTAAAATCACACTCCTTCGAGCCGGAATCGAACCAGCGACCTAAGGATACCCAACAACTCATCTACAGTCCTCCGCTCTACCAGCTGAGCTATCGAAGGATGGGAAATGTGCAAGGCACCAAAATTTTCCAAGAAATTCAGAAATCCTTAACTTTTGAGGTTATTGGGAAAAATTAGGCTGCTTTTTGTGGTGAGTGCTTCAAGGGCCGTACAAAGGACAACAACTCATCTACAGTCATCTGATCTACCGGCTGAGTTATCAAAGGACTGGAATAGCTTAAGGCACCAAAAGTTGGCAAGAAATTCAGAAATCCTTACCTCTTGAGGTTATTGGGAAAAATTAGGCTGCTTTTTGTGGTGAATGCATCAAGCGCCGTGCCAAGTAAGCAACAACTTGACTGCGAAGACCTCGTGGCGCAATGGTAGCGCGTCTGACTCCAGATCAGAAGGTTGCGTGTTCAAATCACGTCGGGGTCGAGCCATCTCCTCTTTCCATTAAAATTATGAAGTCAAATTAGGCTGCTTTTTGTGGTGAATGCATCAAGTGCTGTACAAAGGACAACAACTCATCTACAGTCATCTGATCTACCAACTGAGTTATTAAAGAATGGGAAGAGCTTAAGGCACCAAAAGTTGGCAAGAAATTCAGAAATCCTTACTTCTTGAGGTTACTGGGAAAAATTAGGCTGCTTTTTGTGGTGAATGCATCAAGGGCCACAAATCACGGTCAAGACATCTCTTCTTTCCATTAAAAGTATGAAGTCCAACGTCAAATGTTTTAGTTCAGCTATGTTTTCATAATTATTGAAGCGTGTAAAAAAGAAGCCTCTGATATGACAAATGCTACTTCTACTGTGTAAAGTGTTATATTTGTATCTTGATCCATTGGCTTTTTTCAACGGTCAATACAAAATCTAAAGGAAATGTAAAAATATTTGTGCTGAGTTTAAAATCACACTCCTTCGAGCCGGAATCGAACCAGCGACCTAAGGATACCCAACAACTCATCTACAGTCCTCCGCTCTACCAGCTGAGCTATCGAAGGATGGGAAATGTGCAAGGCACCAAAACTTTCCAAGAAATTCAGAAATCCTTACCTCTTGAGGTTATTGGGAAAAATTAGGCTGCTTTTTGTGGTGAATGCATCAAGGGCCGTGCCAAGTAAGCAACAACTTGACTACGAAGACCTCGTGGTGCAATGGTAGCGCGTCTGACTCCAGATCAAAAGGTTGCGTGTTCAAATCACGTCGGGGTCAAGTCATCTCTTCTTTCCATTAAAAGTATGAAGTCCAATGTCAAATATTTTAATTCAGCTATGTTTTCATAATTATTGAAGCGTGTAAAAAAGAAGCCTCTGATATGACAAATGCTACTTCTACTGTGTAAAGTGTTATATTTGTATCTTGATCCATTGGCTTTTTTCAACGGGCAATACGAAATCTAAAGGAAATGTAAAAATATTTGTGCTGAGTTTAAAATCACACTCCTTCGAGCCGGAATCGAACCAGCGACCTAAGGATACCCAACAACTCATCTACAGTCCTCCGCTCTACCAGCTGAGCTATCGAAGGATGGGAAATGTGCAAGGCACCAAAACTTTCCAAGAAATTCAGAAATCCTTAACTTTTGAGGTTATTGGGAAAAATTAGGCTGCTTTTTGTGGTGAATGCTTCAAGGGCCGTACAAAGGACAACAACTCATCTACAGTCATCTGATCTACCGGCTGAGTTATCAAAGGACTGGAATAGCTTAAGGCACCAAAAGTTGGCAAGAAATTCAGAAATCCTTACCTCTTGAGGTTATTGGGAAAAATTAGGCTGCTTTTTGTGGTGAATGCATCAAGCGCCGTGCCAAGTAAGCAACAACTTGACTGCGAAGACCTCGTGGCGCAATGGTAGCGCGTCTGACTCCAGATCAGAAGGTTGCGTGTTCAAATCACGTCGGGGTCAAGCCATCTCCTCTTTCCATTAAAATTATGAAGTCAAATTAGGCTGCTTTTTGTGGTGAATGCATCAAGTGCTGTACAAAGGACAACAACTCATCTACAGTCATCTGATCTACCAACTGAGTTATTAAAGAATGGGAAGAGCTTAAGGCACCAAAAGTTGGCAAGAAATTCAGAAATCCTTACTTCTTGAGGTTACTGGGAAAAATTAGGCTGCTTTTTGTGGTGAATGCATCAAGGGCCACAAATCACGGTCAAGACATCTCTTCTTTCCATTAAAAGTATGAAGTCCAACGTCAAATGTTTTAATTCAGCTATGTTTTCATAATTATTGAAGCGTGTAAAAAAGAAGCCTCTGATATGACAAATGCTACTTCTACTGTGTAAAGTGTTATATTTGTATCTTGATCCATTGGCTTTTTTCAACGGTCAATACAAAATCTAAAGGAAATGTAAAAATATTTGTGCTGAGTTTAAAATCACACTCCTTCGAGCCGGAATCGAACCAGCGACCTAAGGATACCCAACAACTCATCTACAGTCCTCCGCTCTACCAGCTGAGCTATCGAAGGATGGGAAATGTGCAAGGCACCAAAACTTTCCAAGAAATTCAGAAATCCTTACCTCTTGAGGTTATTGGGAAAAATTAGGCTGCTTTTTGTGGTGAATGCATCAAGGGCCGTGCCAAGTAAGCAACAACTTGACTACGAAGACCTCGTGGTGCAATGGTAGCGCGTCTGACTCCAGATCAAAAGGTTGCGTGTTCAAATCATGTCGGGGTCAAGTCATCTCTTCTTTCCATTAAAAGTATGAAGTCCAATGTCAAATATTTTAATTCAGCTATGTTTTCATAATTATTGAAGCGTGTAAAAAAGAAGCCTCTGATATGACAAATGCTCCTTCCACTGTGTAAAGTGTTATATTTGTTTCTTGATCTATTGGCTTTTTTCAACGGGCAATACGAAATCTAAAGGAAATGTAAAAATATTTGTGCTGAGTTTAAAATCACACTCCTTCGAGCCAGAATTGAACCAGCGACCTAAGGATACCCAACAACTCATCTACAGTCCTCCGCTCTACCAGCTGAGCTATCGAAGGATGGGAAATGTGCAAGGCACCAAAACTTTCCAAGAAATTCAGAAATCCTTAACTTTTGAGGTTACTGGGAAAAATTAGGCTGCTTTTTGTGGTGAATGCTTCAAGGGCCGTACAAAGGACAACAACTCATCTACAGTCATCTGATCTACCGGCTGAGTTATCAAAGGACTGGAATAGCTTAAGGCACCAAAAGTTGGCAAGAAATTCAGAAATCCTTACCTCTTGAGGTTATTGGGAAAAATTAGGCTGCTTTTTGTGGTGAATGCATCAAGCGCCGTGCCAAGTAAGCAACAACTTGACTGCGAAGACCTCGTGGCGCAATGGTAGCGCGTCTGACTCCAGATCAGAAGGTTGCGTGTTCAAATCACGTCGGGGTCGAGCCATCTCCTCTTTCCATTAAAATTATGAAGTCAAATTAGGCTGCTTTTTGTGGTGAATGCATCAAGTGCTGTACAAAGGACAACAACTCATCTACAGTCATCTGATCTACCAACTGAGTTATTAAAGAATGGGAAGAGCTTAAGGCACCAAAAGTTGGCAAGAAATTCAGAAATCCTTACTTCTTGAGGTTACTGGGAAAAATTAGGCTGCTTTTTGTGGTGAATGCATCAAGGGCCACAAATCACGGTCAAGACATCTCTTCTTTCCATTAAAAGTATGAAGTCCAACGTCAAATGTTTTAGTTCAGCTATGTTTTCATAATTATTGAAGCGTGTAAAAAAGAAGCCTCTGATATGACAAATGCTACTTCTACTGTGTAAAGTGTTATATTTGTATCTTGATCCATTGGCTTTTTTCAACGGTCAATACAAAATCTAAAGGAAATGTAAAAATATTTGTGCTGAGTTTAAAATCACACTCCTTCGAGCCGGAATCGAACCAGCGACCTAAGGATACCCAACAACTCATCTACAGTCCTCCGCTCTACCAGCTGAGCTATCGAAGGATGGGAAATGTGCAAGGCACCAAAACTTTCCAAGAAATTCAGAAATCCTTACCTCTTGAGGTTATTGGGAAAAATTAGGCTGCTTTTTGTGGTGAATGCATCAAGGGCCGTGCCAAGTAAGCAACAACTTGACTACGAAGACCTCGTGGTGCAATGGTAGCGCGTCTGACTCCAGATCAAAAGGTTGCGTGTTCAAATCACGTCGGGGTCAAGTCATCTCTTCTTTCCATTAAAAGTATGAAGTCCAATGTCAAATATTTTAATTCAGCTATGTTTTCATAATTATTGAAGCGTGTAAAAAAGAAGCCTCTGATATGACAAATGCTACTTCTACTGTGTAAAGTGTTATATTTGTATCTTGATCCATTGGCTTTTTTCAACGGGCAATACGAAATCTAAAGGAAATGTAAAAATATTTGTGCTGAGTTTAAAATCACACTCCTTCGAGCCGGAATCGAACCAGCGACCTAAGGATACCCAACAACTCATCTACAGTCCTCCGCTCTACCAGCTGAGCTATCGAAGGATGGGAAATGTGCAAGGCACCAAAACTTTCCAAGAAATTCAGAAATCCTTAACTTTTGAGGTTATTGGGAAAAATTAGGCTGCTTTTTGTGGTGAATGCTTCAAGGGCCGTACAAAGGACAACAACTCATCTACAGTCATCTGATCTACCGGCTAAATTATCAAAGGACTGGAATAGCTTAAGGCACCAAAAGTTGGCAAGAAATTCAGAAATCCTTACCTCTTGAGGTTATTGGGAAAAATTAGGCTGCTTTTTGTGGTGAATGCATCAAGCGCCGTGCCAAGTAAGCAACAACTTGACTGCGAAGACCTCGTGGCGCAATGGTAGCGCGTCTGACTCCAGATCAGAAGGTTGCGTGTTCAAATCACGTCGGGGTCAAGCCATCTCCTCTTTCCATTAAAATTATGAAGTCAAATTAGGCTGCTTTTTGTGGTGAATGCATCAAGTGCTGTACAAAGGACAACAACTCATCTACAGTCATCTGATCTACCAACTGAGTTATTAAAGAATGGGAAGAGCTTAAGGCACCAAAAGTTGGCAAGAAATTCAGAAATCCTTACTTCTTGAGGTTACTGGGAAAAATTAGGCTGCTTTTTGTGGTGAATGCATCAAGGGCCACAAATCACGGTCAAGACATCTCTTCTTTCCATTAAAAGTATGAAGTCCAACGTCAAATGTTTTAATTCAGCTATGTTTTCATAATTATTGAAGCGTGTAAAAAAGAAGCCTCTGATATGACAAATGCTACTTCTACTGTGTAAAGTGTTATATTTGTATCTTGATCCATTGGCTTTTTTCAACGGTCAATACAAAATCTAAAGGAAATGTAAAAATATTTGTGCTGAGTTTAAAATCACACTCCTTCGAGCCGGAATCGAACCAGCGACCTAAGGATACCCAACAACTCATCTACAGTCCTCCGCTCTACCAGCTGAGCTATCGAAGGATGGGAAATGTGCAAGGCACCAAAACTTTCCAAGAAATTCAGAAATCCTTACCTCTTGAGGTTATTGGGAAAAATTAGGCTGCTTTTTGTGGTGAATGCATCAAGGGCCGTGCCAAGTAAGCAACAACTTGACTACGAAGACCTCGTGGTGCAATGGTAGCGCGTCTGACTCCAGATCAAAAGGTTGCGTGTTCAAATCATGTCGGGGTCAAGTCATCTCTTCTTTCCATTAAAAGTATGAAGTCCAATGTCAAATATTTTAATTCAGCTATGTTTTCATAATTATTGAAGCGTGTAAAAAAGAAGCCTCTGATATGACAAATGCTCCTTCCACTGTGTAAAGTGTTATATTTGTTTCTTGATCTATTGGCTTTTTTCAACGGGCAATACGAAATCTAAAGGAAATGTAAAAATATTTGTGCTGAGTTTAAAATCACACTCCTTCGAGCCGGAATTGAACCAGCGACCTTAGGATACCCAACAACTTGTCTAGAGTCCTCCACTCTACCAGCTGAGCTATCTAATGATGGGAAATGTGCAAGGCACCAAAACTTTCCAAGAAATTCAGAAATCCTTAACTTTTGAGGTTACTGGGAAAAATTAGGCTGCTTTTTGTGGTGAATGCTTCAAGGGCCGTACAAGGGACAACTCATCTACAGTCATCTGATCTACCGGCTGAGTTATCAAAGGATTGGAATAGCTTAAGGCACCAAAAGTTGGCAAGAAATTCAGAAATCCTTACCTCTTGAGGTTATTGGGAAAAATTAGGCTGCTTTTTGTGGTGAATGCATCAAGGGCCGTGACAAGTAAGCAACAACTTGACTTCGTAGACCTCGTGGTGCAATGGTAGCGCGTCTGACTCCAGATCAGAAGGTTGCGTGTTCAAATCACGTCGGGGTCAAGCCATCTCCTCTTTCCATTAAAATTATGAAGTCAAATTAGGCTGCTTTTTGTGGTGAATGCATCAAGTGCTGTACAAAGGACAACAACTCATCTATAGTCATCTGATCTACCAACTGAGTTATTAAAGAATGGGAAGAGCTTAAGGCACCAAAAGTTGGCAAGAAATTCAGAAATCCTTACCTCTTGAGGTTACTGGGAAAAATTAGGCTGCTTTTTGTGGTGAATGCATCAATGGCCACAAATCATGGTAAAGCCATCTCTTCTTTCCATTAAAAGTATGAAGTCCAACGTCAAATGTTTTAATTCAGCTATGTTTTCATAATTATTGAAGCGTATAAAAAAGAAGCCTCTGATATGACAAATGCTACTTCTACTGTGTAAAGTGTTATATTTGTATCTTGATCCATTGGCTTTTTTCAACGGGCAATACGACATCTAAAGGAAATGTAAAAATATTTGTGCTGAGTTTAAAATCACACTCCTTCGAGCCGGAATCGAACCAGCGACCTAAGGATACCCAACAACTCATCTACAGTCCTTCGCTCTACCAGCTGAGCTATCGAAGGATGGGAAATGAGCAGGGCACCAAAACTTTCCAAGAAATTCAGAAATCCTTAACTTTTGAGGTTATTGGGAAAAATTAGGCTGCTTTTTGTGGTGAATGCTTCAAGGGCCGTACAAAGGACAACAACTCATCTACAGTCATCTGATCTACCGGCTGAGTTATCAAAGGACTGGAATAGCTTAAGGCACCAAAAGTTGGCAAGAAATTCAGAAATCCTTACCTCTTGAGGTTATTGGGAAAAATTAGGCTGCTTTTTGTGGTGAATGCATCAAGGGCCGTCCCAAGTAAGCAACAACTTGACTGCGAAGACCTTGTGGTGCAATGGTAGCGCGTCTGACTCCAGATCAGAAGGTTGCGTGTTCAAATCACGTCGGGGTCAAGCCGTCTCCTCTTTCCATTAAAATTATGAAGTCAAATTAGGCTGCTTTTTGTGGTGAATGCATCAAGTGCTGTACAAAGGACAACAACTCATCTATAGTCATCTGATCTACCAACTGAGTTATTAAAGAATGGGAAGAGCTTAAGGCACCAAAAGTTGGCAAGAAGTTCAGAAATCCTTACCTCTTGAGGTTACTGGGAAAAATTAGGCTGCTTTTTGTGGTGAATGCATCAAGGGCCACAAATCATTGTAAAGCCATCTCTTCTTTCCATTAAAAGTATGAAGTCCAACGTCAAATGTTTTAATTCAGCTATGTTTTCATAATTATTGAAGCGTATAAAAAAGAAGCCTCTGATATGACAAATGCTACTTCTACTGTGTAAAGTGTTATATTTGTATCTTGATCCATTGGCTTATTTCAACGGGCAATACGAAATCTAAAGGAAATGTAAAAATATTTGTGCTGAGTTTAAAATCACACTCCTTCGAGCCGGAATCGAACCAGCGACCTAAGGATACCCAACAACTCATCTACAGTCCTTCGCTCTACCAGCTGAGCTATCGAAGGATGGGAAATGTGCAGGGCACCAAAACTTTCCAAGAAATTCAGAAATCCTTAACTTTTGAGGTTATTGGGAAAAATTAGGCTGCTTTTTGTGGTGAATGCTTCAAGGGCCGTCCCAAGTAAGCAACAACTTGACTGCGAAGACCTTGTGGCGCAATGGTAGCGCGTCTGACTCCAGATCAGAAGGTTGCGTGTTCAAATCACGTCGGGGTCAAGCCATCTCTTTTTTCCATTAAAAGTATGAAGTCCAACGTCAAATGTTTTAATTCAGCTATGTTTTCATAATTATTGAAGCGTGTAAAAAAGAAGCCTCTGATATGACAAATGCTACTTCTACTGTGTAAAGTGTTATATTTGTATCTTGATCCATTGGCTTTTTTCAACGGGCAATACGAAATCTAAAGGAAATGTAAAAATATTTGTGCTGAGTTTAAAATCACACTCCTTCGAGCCGGAATCGAACCAGCGACCTAAGGATACCCAACAACTCATCTACAGTCCTCCGCTCTACCAGCTGAGCTATCAAAGGATGGGAAATGTGCAAGGCACCAAAACTTTCCAAGAAATTCAGAAATCCTTAACTTTTGAGGTTATTGGGAAAAATTAGGCTGCTTTTTGTGGTGAATGCTTCAAGGGCCGTACAAAGGACAACAACTCATCTACAGTCATCTGATCTACCGGCTGAATTATCAAAGGATTGGAATAGCTTAAGGCACCAAAAGTTGGAAAGAAATTCAGAAATCCTTACCTCTTGAGGTTATTGGGAAAAATCAGGCTGCTTTTTGTGGTGAATGCATCAAGGGCCGTGCCAAGTAAGCAACAACTTGACTACGAAGACCTCGTGGCGCAATGGTAGTGTGTCTGACTCCAGATCAAAAGGTTGTGTGTTCAAATCACGTCGGGGTCAAGCCATCTCTTCTTTCCATTAAAAGTATGAAGTCCAATGTCAAATATTTTAATTCAGCTATGTTTTCATAATTATTGAAGCATGTAAAAAAGAAGCCTCTGATATGACAAATGCTCCTTCCACTGTGTAAAGTGTTATATTTGTTTCTTGATCTATTGGCTTTTTTCAAAGGGCAATACGAAATCTAAAGGAAATGTAAAAATATTTGTGCTGAGTTTAAAATCACACTCCTTCGAGCCAGAATTGAACCAGCGACCTTAAGATACCCAACAACTCATCTAGAGTCCTCCACTCTACCAGCTGAGCTATCTAATGATGGGAAATGTGCAAAGCACCAAAACTTTCCAAGAAATTCAGAAATCCTTAACTTTTGAGGTTACAGGGAAAAATTAGGCTGCTTTTTGTGGTGAATGCTATAAGGGCCGTACAAAGGACAACAACTCATCTACAGTCATCTGATCTACCGGCTGAGTTATCAAAGGATTGGAATAGCTTAAGGCACCAAAAGTTGGCAAGAAATTCAGAAATCCTTACCTCTTGAGGTTATTGGGAAAAAATAGGCTGCTTTTTGTGGTGAATGCATCAAGGGCCGTGCCAAGTAAGCAACAGCTTGACTTCGTAGACCTCGTGGTGCAATGGTAGCGCGTCTGACTCCAGATCAGAAGGTTGTGTGTTCAAATCACGTCGGGGTCAAGCCATCTCCTCTTTCCATTAAAATTATGAAGTCAAATTAGGCTGCTTTTTGTGGTGAATGCATCAAGTGCTGTACAAAGGACAACAACTCATCTACAGTCATCTGATCTACCAACTGAGTTATTAAAGAATGGGAAGAGCTTAAGGCACCAAAAGTTGGCAAGAAATTCAGAAATCCTTACCTCTTGAGGTTACTGGGAAAAATTAGGCTGCTTTTTGTGGTGAATGCATCAAGGGCCACAAATCACGGTAAAGCCATCTCTTCTTTCCATTAAAAGTATGAAGTCCAACGTCAAATGTTTTAATTCAGCTGTTTTCATAATTATTGAAGCGTGTAAAAAAGAAGCCTCTGATATGACAAATGCTACTTCTACTGTGTAAAGTGTTATATTTGTATCTTGATCCATTGGCTTTTTTCAACGGGCAATACGAAATCTAAAGGAAATGTAAAAATATTTGTGCTGAGTTTAAAATCACACTCCTTCGAGCCAGAATCAAACCAGCGACCTAAGGATACCCAACAACTCATCTACAGTCCTCCGCTCTACCAGCTGAGCTATCGAAGGATGGGAAATGTGCAAGGCACCAAAACTTTCCAAGAAATTCAGAAATCCTTAACTTTTGAGGTTATTGGGAAAAATTAGGCTGCTTTTTGTGGTGAATGCATCAAGTGGTGTACAAAGGACAACAACTCATCTACAGTCATCTGATCTACCAACTGAGTTATTAAAGGACTGGAATAGCTTAAGGCACCAAAAGTTGGCAAGAAATTCAGAAATCCTTACCTCTTGAGGTTATTGGGAAAAATTAGGCTGCTTTTTGTGGTGAATGCATTAAGGGCCGTGACAAGTAAGCAACAACTTGACTTTGAAGACCTGGTGGTGCAATGGTAGCGCTTCTGACTCCAGATCAGAAGGTTGCGTGTTCAAATCACGTTGGGGTCAAGCCATCTCCTCTTTCCATTGAAAGTATGAAGTCAAATGTTTTAATTCAGCTATGTTTTCATAATTATTGAAGCGTGTAATAAAAAAGCCTCTGATATGACAAATGCTCCTTCCACTGTGTGAAGTCGTATATTTGTATCTTGATCTATTGGATTTTTTCAACAGGCAATACGACATCTAAAGGAAATGTAAAAATATTTGTGCTGAGTTTAAAATAACACTCCTTCGAGCCGGAATCGAAACAGCGACCTAAGGATACCCAACAACTCATCTACAGTCCTCCGCTCTACCAGCTGAGCTATCAAAGGATGGGAAACGTGCAAGGCACCAAAAGTTGCCAAGAAATTCAGAAATCCTTACCTCTTGAGGTTATTGGAAAAATTAGGCTGCTTTTTGTGGTGAATGCATCAAGGGCTGTACAAGGGACAACAACTCATCTACAGTCATCTGATCTACCAACTGAGTTATTAAAGGATGGGAAAAGCTTAAGGCACCAAAAGTTGGCAAGAAATTCAGAAATCCTTACCTCTTGAGGTTATTGGGAAAAATTAGGCTGCTTTTTGTTGTAAATGCATCAAGGGCCATGCCAAGTAAGCAACAACTTTACTTTGAAGTCCTCGTGGCGCAATGGTAGCGCGTCTGACTCCAGATCAGAAGGTTGTGTGTTCAAATCACATCGGGGTCAAGCCATCTCCTCTTTCCATTAAAAGTATGAAGTCAAATGTTTTAATTCAGCTATGTTTTCATAATTATTGAAGCGTGTAATAAAGAAGCCTCTGATATGACAAATGCTCCTTCCACTGTGTAAAGTGTTATATTTGTATCTTGATACATTGGCTTTTTTCAACGGGCAATACGAAATCTAAAGGAAATGTAAAAATATTTGTGCTGAGTTTAAAATCACACTCCTTTGAGCCGGAATCGAACCAGCGACCTAAGGATACCCAACAACTCGTCTACAGTCCTCCGCTCTACCAGCTGAGTTATCGAAGAATGGGAAATGGGCAAGGCACCAAAACTTTCCAAGAAATTCAGAAATCCTTCACTTTTGAGGTTATTGGGAAAAATTAGGCTGCTTTTTGTGGTGAATGCTTCAATGGCCGTACAAAAGACAACAACTCATCTACAGTCATCTTATCTACCGGCTGAGTTATCAAAGGATGGGAAAAGCTTAAGGCACCAAAAGTTGCCAAGAAATTTAGAAACCCTTACCTCTTGAGGTTATAGGAAAAATTAGGCTGCTTTTTGTGGTGAATGCATCAAGTGCTGTACAAAGGAAAACAACTCATCTACATTCATCTGATCTACCAACTGAGTTCTTAAAGGATGGGAAGAGCTTTATGCACCAAAAGTTGGCAAGAAATTCAGAAATCCTTACCTCTTGAGGTTATTGGGAAAAATTAGGCTGCTTTTTCAGGTGAATGCATCAAGGGCCGTGCCAAGTAAGCAACAACTTGACTTTGAAGACCCCGGGGCACAATGGTAGCACGTCTGACTCCAGATCAGAAGGTTGCATGTTCAAATACTGTCGGGGTCAAGCCATCTCTTCTTTCCATCAAAAGTATGAAGTCCAACGTCAAATATTTTAATTCAGCTATGTTTTTATAATTATTGAAGCGTGTAAAAAAGAAGCCTCTGATATGACAAATGCTCCTTCCACTGTGTAAAGTGTTATATTTGTATCTTGATCTATTGGCTTTTTTTAACTGGCAATACTAAGTCTAGAGGAAATGTGAAAATATTTATGCTGAGTTTAAAATCACACTCCTTTGAGCCAGAATCAAACCAGCGACCTAAGGATACCTAACAACTCATCTACAGTACTCCGCTCTACCAGTTGAGCTATCGAAGGATGGGAAAAGCTTAATGCACCAAAAGTTGCCAAGAAATTCAGAAATCCTTACCTCTTGAGGTTATTGGAAAAATTAGGCTGCTTTTTGTGGTGAATGCATCAAGTGCTGTACAAAGGACAACAACTCATCTACAGTCATCTGATCTACCAACTGAGTTATTAAAGGATGGGAAAAGCTTAAGGCACCAAAAGTTGGCAAGAAATTCAGAAATCCTTACCTCTTGAGGTTATTGGGAAAAGTTAGGCTGCTTTTTGTGGTGAATGCATCAAGGGCCGTGCCAAGTAAGCAACAACTTGACTTCGAAGACCCCGGGGCACAATGGTAGCGCGTCTGACTCCAGATTAGAAGGTTGCATGTTCAAATACTGTCGGGGTCAAGCCATCTCTTCTTTCCATCAAAAGTATGAAGTCCAACGTCAAATATTTTAATTCAGCTATGTTTTCATAATTATTGAAGTGTGTAAAAAAGAAGCCTCTGATATGACAAATGCTACTTCCACTGTGTAAAGTGTCATATTTGTTTCTTGATCTATTGGCTGTTTTCAACGGGCAATACGAAATCTAAAGGAAATGTAAAAATATTTGTGCTGAGTTTAAAATCACACTCCTTCGAGCCAGAATTGAACCAGCGATTTTAGGATACCCAACATCTCGTCTAGAGTCCTCCACTCTACCAGCTGAGCTATTTAATGATGGGAAATGTGCCAGGCACCAAAACTTTCCAAGAAATTCAGAAATCCTTAACTTTTGAGGTTACTGGGAAAAATTAGGCTGCTTTTTGTGGTGAATGCTTCAAGAGCCGTACAAAGGACAACAACTCATCTACAGTCATCTGATCTACCGGCTGAGTTATCAAAGGATGGGAAAAGCTTAAGGCACCAAAAGTTGGCAAGAAATTCAGAAATCCATACCTCTTGAGGTTATTGGGAAAAATTAGGCTGCTTTTTGTGGTGAATGCATCAAGGGCCGTGCCAAGTAAGCAACAGCTTGACTTCGAAGACCTCGTGGCGCAATGGTAGTGTGTCTGACTCCAAATCAGAAGGTTCGGTGTTCAAATCACGTCAGGGTCAAGCCATGTCTTCTTTCCATCAAAAGTATGAAGTCCAAAGTCAAATGTTTTAATTCAGCTATGTTTTCATAATTATTGAAGCGTGTAAAAATGAAGCCTCTTATATGACAAATGCTCCTTCCACTGTGTAAAGTGTTATATTTGTATCTTGATCTATTGGCTTTTTTTAACTGGCAATCCGAAGTCTAGAGGAAATGTGAAAATATTTATGCTGAGTTTAAAATCACACTCCTTTGAGCCGGAATCAAACCAGCGACCTAAGGATACCTAACAACTCATCTACAGTCCTCCGCTCTACCAGTTGAGATATCAAAGGATGGGAAAAGCTTAAGGCACCAAAAGTTGCAAAGAAATTCAGAAATCCTTACCTCTTGAGGTTATTGGAAAAATTAGGCTGCTTTTAGTGGTGAATGCATCAAGTGCTGTACAAAGGACAACAACTCATCTACAGTCATCTGATCTACCAACTGAGTTATTAAAGGATGGGAAAGGCTTAAGGCACCAAAAGTTGGCAAGAAATTCAGAAATCCTTACCTCTTGAGGTTATTGGGAAAAATTAGGCTGCTTTTTGTGGTGAATGCATCAAGGGCCGTGCCAAGTAAGCAACAACTTGACTTCGAAGACCTCGGGGCACAATGGTAGCACGTCTGACTCCAGATCAGAAGGTTGCATGTTCAAATCACGTCGGGGTCAAGCCATCTCCTCTTTCCAATAAAAGTATGAAGTCAAATGTTTTAATTCAGCTATGTTTTCATAATTATTGAAGCGTGTAAAAAAGAAGCCTCTGATATGACAAATGATACTTCCACTGTGTAAAGTGATATATTTGTATCTTGATCTATTGGCCTTTTTCAACGGGCAATACGAAATCTAAAGGAAATGTAAAAATATTTGTGCTGAGTTTAAAATAACACTCCTTCGAGCCGGAATCGAACCAGCGACCTAAGGATACCCAACAACTCGTCTACAGTCCTCCGCTCTACCAGCTGAGCTATCGAAGGATGGGAAACATACAAGGCACCAAAAGTTGCCAAGAAATTCAGAAATCCTTACCTCTTGAGGTTATTGGAAAATTTAGGCTGCTTTTTGTGGTGAATGCATCAAGGGCCGTACAAAGGACAACAACTCATCTACAGTCATCTGATCTACCAACTGAGTTATTAAAGGATGGGAAAAGCTTAAGGCACCAAAAGTTGGCAAGAAATTCAGAAATCCTTACCTCTTGAGGTTATTGGGAAAAATTAGGCTGCTTTTTGTGGTGAATGCATCAAGGGCCGTGGCAAGTAAGCAACAACTTGACTTTGAAGACCTCGTGGCGCAATGGTAGCGCATCTGACTCCAGATCAGAAGGTTGCGTGTTCAAATCACGTCGGGGTCAAGCCATCTCTTCTTTCCATTAAAAGTATGAAGTCAAATGTTTTAATTCAGCTATGTTTTCATAATTATTGAAGCGTGTAAAAAAGAAGCCTCTGATATGACAAATGCTCCTTCCACTGTGTAAAGTGTTATATTTGTATCTTGATCTATTGGCTTTTTTCAACGGGCAATACGAAATCTAAAGGAAATGTAAAAATATTTGTGCTGAGTTTAAAATAACACTCCTTCAAACCGGAATCAAACCAGCGACCTAAGGATACCCAATAACTCGTCTAAAGTCCTCCGCTCTACCAGCTGAGCTATCGAAGGATGGGAAGAACTTAAGACTCCAAAAGTTGCCAAGAAATTTAGAAATCCTTAACTCTTGAGGTAATTGGGAAAAATTAGGCTGCTTTTTGTGGTGAATGCTTCAAGAGCCGTACAAAGGACAACAACTCATCTACAGTCATCTGATCTACCGGCTGAGTTATCAAAGGATGGGAACAGCTTAAGGCACCAAAAGTTGGCAAGAAATTCAGAAATCCTTACCTCTTGAGGTTATTGTGAAAAATTAGGCTGCTTTTTGTGGTGAATGCATCAAGGACCGTGCCAAGTAAGCAACAACTTGACTTTGAAGACCTCGTGGTGTAATGGTAGCGCGTCTGACTCCAGATCAGAAGGTTGCTTGTTCAAATCACGTCGGGGTCAAGCCATCTCCTCTTTCCATTAAAAGTATGAAGTCAAATGTTTTAATTCAGGTATGTTTTCATAATTATTGAAGCGTGTAATAAAGAAGCCTCTGATATGACAAATGCTCCTTCCACTGTGTGAAGTGTTATATTTGTATCTTGATCTATTGGCTTTTTCAACGGGCAATATGAAATCTAAAGGAAATGTAAAAATATTTGTGCTGAGTTTAAAATAACACTCCTTCGAGCCGGAATCGAACCAGCGACCTAAGGATACCCAACAACTCTTCTACAGTCCTCCGCTCTATCAGCTGAGCTATCGAAGGATGGGAAACGTGCAAGGCACCAAAACTTTCCAAGATATTCAGAAATCCTTAACTTTTGAGGTTATTGGGAAAAATTAGGCTGCTTTTTGTGGTGAATGCATCAAGGGCTGTACAAAGGACAACAACTCATCTACAGTCATCTGATCTACCGGCTGAGTTATCAAAGGATGGGAAAAGCTTAAAGCACCAAAAGTTGGCAAGAAATTCAGAAATCCTTACCTCTTGAGGTTATTGGGAAAAATTAGGCTGCTTTTTGTAATGAATGAGTCCAAAGGAAGCAACAACTTGACTTTGAAGACCTCGTGGCACAATGGTAGCACGTCTGACTCCAGGTCCGAAGGTTGTGTGTTCAAATCATGTCAAGGTCAAGCCATCTCTCCTTTCCTTTAAAAGTATGAAGTCCAATGTCTTAATGCAGCTATGTTTTCATAATTATTGAAGCGTCTAAAAAAGAAGCCTCTGAGTGGGGCGGGGCCGAGAGACGTGGCAACAGGAGCGGTGGAGTGATTGGAAATGAGCGACACCTGCTCGACCCACCGGTCTCGAGTCCCACAGAGGAGATGGAAGGATATAAAACAGGAGCGACGACAGTGAAGGATGAGAGAGGACCAGGCCTGGGTTTTAGTTTGTGTTTGCTTTTAATTTGTGCACGACAGTCATCCGCGAGGGGCTGTTGTGCTGTTTTGTGTTTATTTTGTTATTAAAGTCTTTATTTGATTGTCCGCCGGTTCCCGCCTCCTTCTTCCAGATGATTATGGAGTTATAATAACGTTACAAGGAAATTGGGAAAAACTAGGCTGCTTTTTGGGCCATCCAAAGGAAGCAACAGCTTGTTCTTTAAGACCTTTTGGTGCAACGGTAGCCTGCTGACTCCAGATCAGGAGGTTGCTTGTTCAAATCACGTCGGGGTCAAGCCATCTCTCCTTGCTTTTCAGCAATTAGGCCACTGTGCTGGAGAGCCGCTAGAACCCAAAACACACCTTTTTGTGCTGTCGACTCTAGGAGTGAAGACAGCTTTTTTTTTATGGGGACCTAAAATATCCTGTAAGTAGCCTGTCTTGATGATGAGCAGCATACACCACCCTGTCTTTATCAAATTGGGCTAGGTTCTGCCACAAACCCACAATGGTCACAACTTGTTGGTTGGTAAGTGTGAGGCTTGTCTGTGTGGGCAGCTCCTCCAGACACTCTGTCAACGCATACACCCGGTCCATTCCAGGAATGCAGTGCTCGTCAACAGCCTGGAAAAAACTGTTGGTTAAGTATTTAGATGCTGTTTAGTAAGTTTACTGCTTAATGGCAAATAAGTAAATGAGTGACAATTCATAACGAAAAGCAAATTTTACCATTGCTAAGGGCACTGGTGTATCTAAAGGACCCTGGATACTGGGCAATGGTGCAGCTGAAGGAACCTGGACAATGGGCACCGGTGCAGCTGAAGGAGCCTGGACACTGGGCACTGGTGTAGCTGAAGGAGCCTGGACACTGAGCAGTGGTGATGTCTGGACACTGGGAACAGGTGCAGCTGAGGGAGTTCAGACACTGGGCACTGGTGCAGCTGAAGGAGCCTGAACACTGGGCACTGGTGCAGCTGAAGGAATTTGCACTGGTGCAGCTGAAAGAGCCTGCAAACTGGTGCAGCTGAAGGAGCCCGGATACTGGGCACTGGTGTAGCTGAAGGAGCCTGGACACTGGGCACTGGTGCAGCTGAAGAAGCCTGGACACTGGGCACTGGTGCAGCTGAAGAAGCCTGGACAACTGGCACTGGTGCAGCTGAAGGAGTTTGCACTGGTGCAGCTGAAGTAGTATCTGTCAATATCTAATACCTGTCCGACCTTCCTGTGCAGTCCACCACCAGACAGAACACTGGAGCTACACCTTCCACAGCTTATATGGCATCCAGCGCAGGTGTTGAATTGATGTTGGAATTGATGTTGATAGTGTTGAAATTATTCAGCCAAGTGATGATATCTCAGATCATTATTTAGTTCTGTGCAAACTTCATATAGCCAAAATTGTAAATTCTACTTCTTGTTACAAGTATGGAAGAACCATCACTTCTACCACAAAAGACTGCTTTTAAGTTATCTTCCTGATGTCAAAGTCAAAGTCACCTTTATTTATATAGCGCTTTAAACAAAATACATTGTGTCAAAGCAACTGAACAACATTCATTAGGAAAACAGTGTCAATAATGCAAAAATGATAGTTAAAGGCAGTTCATCATTGAATTCAGTGATGTCATCTCTGTTCAGTTAAATAGTGTCTGTGCATTTATTTGCAATCAAGTCAACGATATCGCTGTAGATGAAGTGACCCCAACTAAGCAAGCCAGAGGTGACAGCGGCAAGGAACCGAAACTCCATCGGTGACAGAATGGAGAAAAAAACCTTGGGAGAAACCAGGCTCAGTTAGGAGGCCAGTTCTCCTCTGACCAGACGAAACCAGTAGTTCAATTCCAGGTTGCAGCAAAGTCAGATTGTGCAGAAGAATCATCTGTTTCCTGAGGTCTTGTCCTGGTGCTCCTCTGAGACAAGGTCTTTACAGGGGATCTGTATCTGGGGCTCTAGTTGTCCTGGTCTCCGCTGTCTTTCAGAGATGTAGAGGTCCTTTCTAGGTGCTGATCCAGCATCTGGTCTGGATACGTACTGGATCCAGGTGACTGTAGTGACCCTCTGATCTGGACACAGACTGGATCTGGTGGCCAAGTTGACCTCGGAACAAGAGAGAAACAGACAAATATTAGCGTAAATGCCATTCTTCTAATGATGAAGCAAGTACATAGGGTGTTATGGGAAGTGTTTCCGGTTCCGGTTTACCTAATTAATGCAGCCTAAAAATCCTTTAACGGATTTGGATATTAAAAGCATATTAGTATGTTATGTGTATGCCAGGTTAAAGAGATGGGTCTTTAATCTAGATTTAAACTGCAAAAGTGTGTCTGCCTCACGAACAATGTTAGGTAGGTTATTCCAGAGTTTAGGCGCCAAATAGGAAAAGGATCTGCCGCCCGCAGTTGATTTTGATATTCTAGGTATTATCAAATTGCCTGAGTTTTGAGAATGTAGCGGACGTAGAGGATTATAATGTAAAAGGAGCTCATTCAAATACTGAGGTGCTAAACCATTCAGGGCTTTATAAGTAATAAGCAATATTTTAAAATCTATACAATGTTTGATAGGGAGCCAGTGCAGTGTTGACAGGACCGGGCTAATATGGTCATACTTCCTGGTTCTAGTAAGAACTCTTGCTGCTGCATTTTGGACTAGCTGTAGTTTGTTTACTAAGCATGCAGAACAACCACCCAATAAAGCATTACAATAATCTAACCTTGAGGTCATAAATGCATGGATTAACATTTCTGCATTTGACATTGAGAGCATAGGCCGTAATTTAGATATATTTTTAAGATGGAAAAATGCAGTTTTACAAATGCTAAAAACGTGGCTTTCTAAGGAAAGATTGCGATCAAATAGCACACCTAGGTTCCTAACTGGTGACGAAGAATTGACAGAGCAACCATCAAGTCTTAGACAGTGTTCTAGGTTATTACAAGCAGAGTTTTTAGGTCCTATAATTAACACCTCTGTTTTTTCGGAATTTAGCAGTAAGAAATTACTCGTCATCCAGTTTTTTATATCGACTATGCAATCCATTAGTTTTTCAAATTGGTGTGTTTCACCGGGCTGCGAAGAAATATAGAGCTGAGTATCATCAGCATAACAGTGAAAGCTAACACCATGTTTCCTGATGATATCTCCCAAGGGTAACATATAAAGCGTGAAGAGTAGCGGCCCTAGTACTGAGCCTTGAGGTACTCCATACTGCACTTGTGATCGATAGGATACATCTTCATTCACTGCTACGAACTGATGGCGGTCATATAAGTACGATTTAAACCATGCTAATGCACTTCCACTGATGCCAACAAAGTGTTCAAGTCTATGCAAAAGACTGTTGTGGTCAATTGTGTAAAACGCAGCACTAAGATCCAATAAAACTAATAGAGAGATACACCCACGATCAAATGATAAGAGCAGATCATTTGTAACTCTAAGGAGAGCAGTCTCAGTACTATGATACGGTCTAAATCCTGACTGGAAATCCTCACATATACCATTTTTCTCTAAGAAGGAATATAATTGTGAGGATACCACCTTTTCTAGTATCTTGGACAGAAAAGGGCGATTCGAGATTGGTCTTTAATTAACTAGTTCTTTGGGGTCAAGTTGTGGTTTTTTGATGAGAGGCTCAATAACAGCCAGTTTGAAGGTTTTGAGGACATATCCTAATGACAATGAGGAATTAATAATAGTCAGAAGAGGATCTATGACTTCTGGAAGCACCTCTTTCAGGAGCTTAGATGGTATAGGGTCTAACATACATGTTGTTGGTTTAGATGATTTAACAAGTTTATACAATTCTTCCTCTCCTATGGTAGAGAATGAGTGGAACTGTTCCTCAGGGGGTCTATAGTGCACTGTCTGATGTGATACTGTAGCTGACGGCTGAATGGTTGCAATTTTATCTCTAATAGTATCGATTTTAGAAGTAAAGTAGTTCATAAAGTCATTACTGCTGTGGTGTTGGGAAATGTCAACACTTGTTGAGGCTTTATTTTTCGTTAATTTAGTCATTGTATTGAATAAATACCTGGGGTTATGTTTGTTTTCTTCTAAAAGAGAAGAAAAGTAATCGGATCTAGCAGTTTTTAATGCTTTTCTGTAGGATATGTTACTTTCCCACCAAGCAATACGAAATACCTCTAGTTTTGTTTTCCTCCAGCTGCGCTCCATTTTTCGGGCTGCTCTCTTTAGGGTGCGAGTATGCTCATTATACCATGGTGTCAAACTGTTTTCCTTAACCTTCCTTAAGCGTAAAAGAGCAACTTTATTTAAAGTGCTAGAAAAGAGAGAGTCCATAGTTTCTGTTGCATCATCAAGTTGTTCTGAGGTTTTGGATATGCTAAGGAATTTGGTTACATCAGGAAGATAACTTAAAAAGCAGTCTATTGTGTTAGAAGTGATGGTTCTTCCATACTTGTAACAAGAAGTAGAATTTACAATTTTGGCTATATGAAGTTTGCACAGAACTAAATAATGATCTGAGATATCATCACTTGGCTGAATAATTTCAACACCATCAACATCAATTCCATGTGACAGTATTAAATCTAGAGTATGATTTCGACAATGAGTAGGTCCGGAAACGTGTTGTCTAACCCCAATAGAGTTCAGAATGTCTATAAATGCTGATCCCAATGCATCTTTTTCATTATCAACATGGATATTAAAATCACCAACTATTAGAACTTTATCTGCAGCCAGAACTAACTGGGATGTAAAATCACCAAACTCTTTAATAAATGATGTATCCAAATTCCTTAGCATATCCAAAACCTCAGAACAACTTGATGATGTAACAAAAACTATGTGTAAACTTCTGTGTATTTATACACGGTCTGTCTGAGTCTTTGTCACGGAGTCCTTGTCGTATGAATGATACCTCCCAGAGTCTTCTCTTCCCGTGTGTTCTTGTTTTGTTTTTATGTTTTTGGATTTTCTGGTTTTGACCCTGCCTGGACTGTTTATGCTTTTTGGATTGCCCCTCAATAAACCTTTTACCTGCATTTGGATCTCTTCCGTGCTTCTTGTATCACCGTACGTGACACTGGCTTGCTTAGTTGGGGTCACTTCATCTACAGTGATATCGTTGACTTGATTGCAAATAAATGCACAGACACTATTTAACTGAACAGAGATGACATAACTGAATTCAATGATGAACTGCCTTTAACTATCATTTTGCATTATTGACACTGTTTTCCTAATGAATGTTGTTCAGTTGCTTTGACGCAATGTATTTTGTTTAAAACGCTATATAAATAAAGGTGACTTTGACTTTGTTGGAGCTTGGTGGTACAACAGGGCTGGTGGTGGGTGGGTGATACCAAAACTGTAGGTTTTCACACAGGTCCAGCTTTCCCTTTGCACCAACCCTAATAAGTGCTTCCAACGCCCACTTCTGGTCTTGCTGTGGCCACAGTAGTGGGAAATCTTCTGGCTGAGCCAAGTATGGTGACCCATACTCAGAATTTGTGTTCTGCAGTTAACCCATTCAAAGTGCACACCAACAGCAGTGAACACACACCCAGAGCAGAGGGCAGCAATTTATGCTGTGGCACCCAGGGAGCAGTTGGGGGTTCGGTGCCTTGACCTAAGTAGTGGTATTGCCAGCCCACGACTTGAACTCACAACCCTAGAGTTAGGAGTCAAAATCTCTAACCACGACTTCCCAATGATGTAGGCATGTATATATTTTGAATGAGATCTTACTGGGCTCCTCACAACAGCATTCTCAGAAACAGTTGATGGCGTTGCTGCTTCTTTGATGCGTTGTGAACTGGAAGGAGGAAGGAAGAGGGAACAGGAGGACTGGATGACAGGCTAATGAGGTTTGGGGGATGGAGGAGAACGAGGATCAGAGGGTGGAATATGAAACTGCAGCTGAACCGGAGTGCTCTAACATCTGTGGAATCAAACATTATGATTAATCTATTAAGGGGATTGCCGTGATTTTAATAAATTAAAATTATGTAGTGATAAAGTCATGATGTCATTATAAAAGTCTTGATGTCTTTTATATTAACCTAAGAGGTTTTCCTTTGGGTGCTCAAATTAGGTTTTGCGGCTTCCACATGTGAGCCTCCAAACCTTGACTTTTCAAATTGAAAAGATTTGTCATAGTCAGTGATAACAAAACCCTAAGACTATAGTTAAAGGTTGAGATGTTTCAATATCTGCAGTGATGCCTGCAATATTGTGGTCTGCTTACCATTGACAATGTCAGTTTTGCTCTCTTTGCAGGACATGACACATCACTGACTGAGGGTGTGCTTTGGGTCAAGGTGCTCTGTTATACATCCACTGTGACTGGTGGATGAACCTGTGACACATGCATAAAGTGCATAAACAGTCTTCCTAATGTGATTTTAGATATAAAGACACATTGATGTTGCAAACACATCTATCTATTTATGCAACTTGAACCAGGCTAATTGAAGATACCTTGAGAAATCCACAAATACATGTCTGAGCTTCTTTCAGAAGAGTGATCTGTCCTCTCATTTGCAGTGTGCACTTTTCTATCTGTGAACATAAATTATACCTCTGACACTCAAAACAGCCATAAGTCATCATAATTATATCAATATAAAAATTTTTTTACATGGTAAATAATTACTTATCCATACACATAAATGAAAATAGCACAATGTATTATCGAAAAAGTTTATTCGTTTGCCTATAAATCTAGCTGCATAACTTCTGATACAACTCATGCCATCTTTTTTGTCGGGGAGAAGGTCTATTCCTCTGCCTAGATGGTCAAAATCCTGTCTGGGCAAAACTCTCCAGATGCGCAAGCCATTCAGCATTACTCATGCCTTTGTGAGACTTAGCTGAAGCCATGTCGTTGCCTGAAACACTTCATAACATGTTACACTAACTGCCATTGTAGCCTGGAAACATAGCATTTACCCTCCTGTTGTGTTCATTTTATAATAGCTAGTTTTGTGTTCCTGGTCCAAAATGACTGCCATATTATAGCAGATTATAAATCCATTATAATACATATATTATCTTACATATAACATGTTGTGATTTATTTATTTATCATTTAACGCCATGTCAGCAGCAGGGGCTATATTCATGCCAAGAGGAAACATTTCAATTGCACAATTCAGTCATTTATATCATGTCAGAACAATTATATATATATAGTTTTTTTTATTGTATATATATATATATATATATATATATATATATATATATATATATATATATATATATATATATATATATATATATATATGTATATGTGTGTGTGTGTGTGTGTGTGTGTGTGTGTGTGTGTACAAATATACAAAAAAATGCATATAATAAAAATAATAACAAGAACAAAAGTATAAGAACAATTATATAGAGTCTTAACATGTTGTGATAGATCTTTCTATTATGGCTGTATGTCTCAATGACCTCATACAACTCGTTTTTTAATATAAATAAATAAATACATATATAGCGTTATGTATGGATTAATATGACTAAAACAAATACTCAGATTAAACATATTGTGCTCTTTCAACTGTGTCCATGTGATAAGGGCATGTGCCTGAACTCAATTGTATACACTTAATGTATAAACCATTCACTTCTATTGACTGATAATTTATGACATATAACATATGTATAAACATATACCATATGTATAAAAGTTAAACAAAACACCAACATTAACCAAATTTATTTTGTGTGTTCAAATGCCGCATGTGGACAAAGTTATGGAACTATATGACAATCAGATTAAATAAACACATTTTTTTCAGAGATAAAACTTGTAAATCGGTTAAATTCAACCAGCATACAATAGGAGGGTTAACAACCGGATACAGCTATTTACAGTTAACGTTAGCTCCGGCAATTATACCGTAACAGTATTTATACATCAGTGACAGTTGACGTTACCTGGTCTATTAAGCGGTTATCATAGGATAATTTACATAGCCAATCTTTCTATTAGTAAAGTACAAAAATCCTTAACTATTTCATTATCAAGATATAAATAACATACATGAGCGGAATGTAAATAACGTACCTGAGCAGAGATCATATGGAATTGGCGGAAAGATGACAAAAATTGACCGTGAGTGGTGATTGGCTTGCCATTTAATTGGACGAGCGATAATAGAGATCGTAATGTAATTGTTTTTTAAAAGGTGGAAGTCGGTACGTGCGTGATTGGTGTATGAGAAATAGACCTTGCCATTTCATTGGATGCAGAAAAATATAGATCATAACGTGATTGGTTTTTAAAAGGTAGAAATCGAAATATCATTGGTTTTTAAAAAGTAGAAGTCGTAACGTGTTTGGTTTTAAAAAGGTAGAAGTCGGCATACTATTGGATTAATTTTACAGACTTGTGGTTGTCAGGTACCCTCCATCAAAGGATGAGAAAAGCTGAAGGCACGAAAAATTGCCAAGAAATTCAGAAACACTTACCTCTTGAGGTTATTGGGAAAAATTAGGCTGCTTTTTGTGGTGAATCCAACAAGGGCCATACAAAGGAAGCACCAGCTTGCTTTTCATGAACTTGTGGTGCAACGGTAGTGCGTCTGACTCCAGATGAGAAGGTTGTGTGTTCAAATCACGTCGGGGTTAAGCTGTCTCTTTTTAACATCAAAAGTATGAAGTCAAGCGTGTTAACTCAGCTTTGTGTCATACTGTATCAAAGCATATGAACAAGTATCTTCAACTCCTTTGCTGGGACATCTTGGTGTAATTGTAGTGCCTCTGACTCCAATGGTAGCATTTTCTAATTATATTAATTTCAGGCGGTCACTTCTTGACATCAAAAGTGTAAATTCTAACATCAAGTGTTTCCATTCAGCTTTGTTTTTATAATGTATCAAATCGTTTAAACAAGAAGCCTATGTGAAAACGTGTGTGCCAAATTTAAAAATGAAATCCTTCAAACCAAAACCAAACTAGCGACATAAGGATACCAAACAGTTCATCTACAGTCTTCCGCTCTATGAGAAAAGCTGAAGGCACGATAAATTGCCAAGAAATTCAGAAACAGAAACTTGAAGTTATTCTGAAAAGTTAGGCAGCTTTTTGGGGTGAAATCATCAACGGCCGTACAAAGGAAGCACCAGCTTGTTTTTGGAGACCTTGTGGTGCAATGGTAGCGCATCTGATTCCAGATCAGATGCATGTGTGTTCAAATCATGTCTGGGTCAAGCCATCTCTTCTTGACATTAAAAGTATGAAGTCTAACATCAAGTGTTTTCATTCAGCTTTGTTTTCATAATTATCGAGGTGTGTAAAAAAGAAGCATCTATTATAAGACAAACCACTGTGGAAATTCATGATTAGTGGTTTCTTGTTTAAACAACATGCTTGACTTCATACTTTTGATGTCAACAAGAGACAGCGTGACCCCAACATGATTTGAACACACAACCTTCCGATCTACAGTCAGACACACTACCATTTCGCCACAAGGTCTCCTAAAGCAGCTAGATTTCTCCCAATAACCTCTAGAGGTAAGGCTTTCTGAATTTCATGGTGTCTTTTTGTACCTTAGGCATTTCTCATCCTTCAATAGCTCAATTGGTAGAGCGGACGACTGTAGATGAACTGTTTGGTATCCTTAGGTCGATGGTTTGGTTTTGGCTTGAAGGATTTCGTTTTTAAATTTGGTAAACACATTTCACATTTTCTTCTTATTGACCTTCGATAGACAGTTAATAAAGTCCATGCCACGTTTCCACCAAAATTAAGATTAGGCAAATAGTCTGGTGACGTAGGTGTGCGCGCGTTTCTCAATAGAAAGTATGCAAATTTTAGACTTGCATCCTTTGTAGTTTGGACTTTCCAAGTTCGACTCAGGAGTGTGATGTCCCGCAGACGAGACGACACAAGTCCGGTAATTCTGCAAACAGCAGCTTACTTGATAACATCAGTCAGGTCCTTGGTTACTGCAACTTTCCTTACTGTATATTGTGACGGAGTGTAGAAGTACACGACACGAGGATCAAGGTGAGTTCCCCGAAGGGTGGATTTTATCAACCAAATGTGAGGGGAAAATAGCTAACGTGGGGGTTTCCGGTGCTCGGCCTTCTCTCTCTTTCTCTCTCTCTCTCTGTGCGTAGTGCTGTGTGGATCCGTGTAGTCAGTGTCTGTCGAGGGCTGGCAGTCACACACTGCTATGTGGAGGAGAACAACAGAGATACTTTAGCCGAGTCTTTGGAGACATCTCTCACCTCTCTGTTCGTTGGTGCTGCTTATAAAGCCAGGTCTTAATGGGCTGCAGGTGTGATATATTTGATCATGGTATATTTGATCTTCCCTCTGCCTTCCGGGCTGCCAGACTCGGTAGGTGACAGGGCCAATCCTTTCTGTGACGGTGTAGGGACCTTGCCAGCTGGCCAAGAATTTGCAGGCGGCGGAGGGGACTAGGACCATGACATGGTCTCCTGGATGAAACTCCCGTGGCTGGGCCGCCCTGTTGTAGTGCCGTTGCTGGGCTTGTTGGGCCTTGACAAGGTGTTCCCAGACGATGGACATGAACCTGTCGATCCTCTCCCACATCTCCCGGACATGTTCTATCGTAGAGCGGTGGATGGCTGGCTGTTGTTCCCAGGCTTCTCTGGTGACGTCAAGCAGGCAGCAGGGCTGTCGGCTGAAGAGAAGTTCAAAGGGGGTTAAGCCAGAGGAAGCCTGGGTTATCTCCCGGATGCCAAAGAGGACATAGGGCAGCATCTTATCCCAGTCACACTTGTCCTCAGCAGCCACTCGACGCAGCATCTGCTTGAGCATTTGGTTGAACCGCTTGACCAGGCCATACGTTTGCAGGTGATATACAGTGGTGCGGAGCTGTTTAATTTGGAGGAGCTTGCAGAGGTCAGCCATCACCCGAGACATGAAGGGGGTGCCTTGGTCAGTCAGTATCTGGGATGGTAGGCCGAGCCGACTACTCAGCAGAAAGAGCTCCTGGGCGATGGCTTTCGCGGTGGCTTTACGTAGGGGATGGCCTCGGGGTAGCGGGTGGCATAGTCCAGGATGACCAGGATGTGTTCGTGTCCCTGGGCGGACTTCGGCAGTGTCCCCACTAGGTCCATTCCGATCCGCTCGAAGGGCACATCAATGATGGGCAGCGGAATCAACGGGCTGGTCGGCCTCCAGGCCCGGCCAGTGGAAGCGGTCGTGTATGCACTGGACGGTGTTCTGGGCCCACAGGTAGCCAGCCATGGGATGGGCATGTGCCAGCTCCATCACCGCTTCTGTTTTGGTCCGCAAGACTACCAGCAAGATTTTTTCCTCCCCCTTTCGCTGCGCGACACAGTAAAGCAGGCTGTTTTTCACCTCGAAGTCAGACGTTGGATGTGGTGCCAGTTGGAGCTCCTTCCCATCGGCGATCCTCACTTGGGCTCAGCAGTGTTTGAGGCGGTCATCCTCGTGCTGCTCCCTGGCGAAGGCCCCAGCCCCAGTCACCTGCTGGAAGAGGTCATAGTAGAGGTTAGGGTTATGATTGGATGACTCACCCTCTCTGGGGCTTTCCGAGGCCAGCAGCACAGAGCGCTGTTGGGGCTTCTTGGTTATCCGACACTGTGGGCGGTTGTTGAGGCAAACTGGCGGTCAAATCCCGTCAAATCCCTGCCGAGGAGGACCGAAACTGGCAGATCCTTGACGATCCTGACGATCGGGTCCGGCCGACTGTCCTTCCTCCATGGTCACTATCACTGCGCCCCCTGGCGCCTGGCCGGTACTTCCCTGGTATCGTCATGGACGCAGGTGATGGGCAGTCTGGCTTTGGGTTCAGGCCGTGGAGGAAGGACAGTCGGCCGGACGAGGGTGATCGCGCTGCCAGAATCGAGGAGGACCAGGACTGGTTGGCCATTTATCTTCACTTCCGCCCATGGGGCCTGTTTTAGAGTTTCCGCGTGTACGGAACAGCCTGCCAGCCAAGCCCGTCCAGGGGAGTGGGGAGCTTCGGTGGGCATGGGCTCATCCTGTGGCCCGGGAACCGCCGGCCTGCTCACTGGTCATTCCACATGCCGGCTGCCTGCCGGAGAGGGCGGGGAAGGGACCGGAGAAGGCGGTCCACTACTACGCGCTCCGCTACCTGGTGTACGGTGGGACCCCCAGCCAGTAGCCAGTGTTGGGCGAGGCGTGAGAGGTCAGTGACTTGCGCACGGGCCGGCCTCTGTGGGTTGTAGGACCAGTCGTGGAAGAGTTGGGCGGCGCTAATGGGCGACATTCCAACCCGCCCCAAGATTTCCTTCTTCAGCTCTTCATATGAAACGCTCCGCTCTGGGGTAAGCATAAAATACGCCCATTGCGCTTTTCCCATCAGCAACGGTGCCACGATCCGCGTCCACTCGTCCCTGGGCCACGCTTCCCGTGCAGCGATCATCTCGAACATTTGGAGGAATGTCTTGACGTAGTCATGCACCATCATCTTGGGGATGAGCTGCGTAGCCTGGGCTCGGGGTCAGGTAGCGGAGTTCGTGGGGCAGCGGCCATGCGGAGGGCAGCGAGCTCTCGTTCCGTTTCACCTTATCGGGAGGCCATGTGCTCCATGATCTGTTGCTGGCGGATGCTCACCTCGGTGAGGTGCTTGAGTAGATCTTCCATCTTCGGGGGAGGGGCGCCACCTGGGGAAACAGGAAGGGGACGTGAGCCAAACAACCAGAAAAAAACGTCCGTAGCAATCCAAGTAAGGTGACAATGAATGTGGTGGGATCCTGATCGGTAACTTCTTCACTGCAATGCCCGCCCGCATTCTCCACCAGTGTGGCGAGGTGAAGAAGTACACGACACGAGGATCAAGGTGAGTTCCCCGTAGGGTGTATTTTATTAACCAAACGTGAGGGGAAAATAGCCAACATGAGGGGTTTCCGGTGCTCGGCTTTCTCTCTCTTTCTCTGTGCGTAATGCTGTGTGGGTTCATGTAGTCCGTGTCTGTCGAGGGCTGGCGGTCACACGCTGCTATCTGGAGGAGAACAACAGAGATACGTTAGCCGAGTCTTTGGAGACATCTCTCACCTCTCTGTTCATTGGTGCTGCTTATAAAGCCAGGTCTTAATGGGTTGCAGGTGTGACCACTCAGCCCGTAACGAGCAGGTGCAGGTGTGCCTGCTCCGTTTCCAGGGCGACGCTGATGAGAGCTCAGGACACGTGTCACAATATTTACAATAAGATAAAATATGATATCAAATACCACTGCCTCCTTTTGTTTTCTTTTAAACATATTAATAGCCGCAGAAATGTAACATAGACTAACCATGTTCCGTACACTTTTCACTATTCACCGCACGCCAGCGACCACTCCTCTGTTGTTGAAAGAAAGACAAGCATGTTTATGTGCTCATTCTCCGGGGGAATACCTATTATACAGTCCACACTTTGATTGATATCTTTAGGACCAATAGTTTTTGAGAAAAATGGTGAAAAAAACACCTCCGCCAGTGTATAGAAGATGATAGGGGTTAACGGTGTTCCGTACAGGCTTATAATTGTGTTCCCGTACAGCACTCATAACTTGATTTTATCGGTGAAAATGGACATTTAACTGATCAAATGTGAACTGTTTATTTATTTTAACAACAAGAAAACATCATTTAAATGAATATGAAAGACGAGTACCTTTTTATTTGATTAAAATACAAGTTAATTGCTGCTTTAATAAAGGGCACATTAGGCAAGTTAGGCATGATTGTATCGTGATATTAATTATGGCATGTGAGTTAGGCATGAACCATGTGAAAGGTTAGTGAATATATTTTCCATATCTTTCTGAAGACAAGAAGGGCAAATAATTTGCATTGATTAAAAAAAAAAAAAAAAAGATCAACAAATGTGAAATCTTCATAAAGTAAGAGATCTCTGCTGCCTGTCTCAGGTGAGGGTGGGCGCTAAGTGTTCATTCCCCGTAATCGATGCGTAAACATTCCCATTTCAAAGCATTTATTCAACAAAATGTAATATATTTAACAATTTGTGATAACATAATATTCACTTCATAAAGGCTGTAGTACTGTGGGAAATATAAGTGGAATAGAAATGTAAATTTTTGCTGCTCTATTTGTCTTCCCTCCCAAGCTGAAGTTTTGAAGCAAATCTTCCCCACCGTCCATCTTCATGTGTGGTGGGTGCACCGAGCAAACTTACTCAAATCTTACTGAAACAAGCAGCGGATGGGTCTCTGTTTAAATCAGGGGTGAAAGAGAGAAACATAAGGCTGATACAGATATATCGTTTTTGTACGACCTGAAATTATTTATTCTGCAATCGGCATCATTTACCCAAAACAAATTATATTTTATGTTTAACCACTAAAGAGACATCATAGTCAGCGGCACATATCAGAAGGTCTAGCCGAGGTGAGGCTGCTCTCGGCAGATACATGACCACTGAGCTCCCGCTGATCGCGTGGAGGTGACCGTCTCCGAAAACAGCCAAACGCATTTTTAAATAGGCGCTGTCTTTATAAACAGCAGATTTGAGTTTTAAAAAAACTACATTCTTGCCTGAAATACATTTAAAACTACATTTCATGACACAATAACAGTAATATTCTGAAAATGATCCGCATAAATGGTGTTTGAAATCACAGTGCTGCGTGAACTCAACCAATCAGGATGTGTAGCGCACAAGTCCCACGCCCAAAAGTTCAAGATCCTTTGAAAAATTACTATCTCGCCAGCAGGGACTTTCTGAGGGGCATTTTTTTTTACCCAGAACTTTATTTATTTCCTGGTTCCTGCTGTGGAAACAAACCGAGTACCAGCCAAAAGTCCCTAGTTCCTGGGAAAGTTCCTGCGGTGGAAGCGCAAGTGGACCGACCTTGGCATTTTAGGGGCACCGTAAGCGCTGCAGGATGCTGCTACTCGTGCAACATGGCACAGTCCGGTCATACTATTATTTGATTAGGGGAAATTGCGTAACGCTGCTGGCGGAAGACCAGATTTCTAAGGTATGTTATGACTATCTTTGCCCGAGCTTGAATTAGATCATACTTTTCTGATCTCAAATAAAATGCTAATAAATAATAACCATACTGTCAATGACAGAAAATCGAACAGCGTCCCTGCTGTTGTGAAACATCCGGTTTTCCCCCCGTTCCCAGCTCAGGTGGTGCGGTCGGGTTTGGAGCAGGAAGTGGGAAGCGGAAGACTGTGGCCAGGAACGCTGACGACTTTTCTCTTCACAATTATTATTACATTCTTTATTCGCATTATTCACTTTAAGTACACGTGCATTTAAGGAGGACATCGAAGCACACCGTAAGTGTAAAGGCGTGATTTCATACGTTTTAAACGGCGGTTCAGAGGTTAGACGACCGAATCCCGAACGCATCAAGAACACGAGTCCTTATTTCTCAACAAAACACATTTATTCCGCTTTATTTC
>NC_081777.1:834513-889513 GCF_963082965.1 Carassius carassius
TGTGTGTGTGTCTCTCTCTGTCTGTCTCTCTCTCTCTCTCTCTCTCTCTCTCTGTCTCTCTCTCTCTGTCTCTGTGTGTCTCTCTCTCTCTCTGTCTCTGTGTGTGTCTCTCTCTCTCTCTCTGTCTCTGTTTCTCTTATACTGGTGTATTTAGAGCAGAAGACCAGAAAGTGTTCCTCATCCTCGATGTGCTGTAGGTCACAGTGTCTACAGATCCTCTGCTCTCTCTCTGTCTTCCTCTCTCTATCTCTAGATCATGCTCACTTCATCTGTATTTGGAGAGGATTTGTCTTTCTTTAAAATGTTTAATAAATAGATAACTGGCCAATTTAGTGGTTCTATTGAGGGCCGAGTAACATTGCAGTTTATTCTGGAGGGCAAAATGTGCTTTTAGTGCTTGATCATGAGTGACTTTTAGATGTTTGTGGATATGGTTAATAAAAGGTTTGGGGTTGATGGACGAGTTGAAGAGCGAGTGAGTTCAGAGGATGAGGTTCTGCTGAGCTTTCATTGGCGAGGAGGGCTTTATATTGCACTGACTCTGGGTCAGACTGATGGAGGTGATGCCAGAACTGAACACATCTCTTCTGGATCTCCATGTTCAGCGGGTACAGGCCCAGCTCAGCCCTGCAGGCCGCAGTGGACGTCTTTCTGTCAACCCCCAGAATATTTTTGCCAATTTCCAATTGTAATTTTTCTACTGATGTTTTATCCCAATTTTTAAAATTTAGTACTGGTCCCCAAATTTCACATCCATATAAAAGAATTGGTTTTATTATTGAATTATATAATTTTATCCAGGTTTTAATGGGTAATTTTAAGTGTCCACATCGTGACTTTATAGCATAGAAAGCCCTCCGAGCCTTTTCACCGAGTGTTTTCACAGCCAGACCGAAGCGTCCCGAAGCGCTGATGTCGATGCCCAGATAGCTGTAGCTAGAGCTGTGCTGCAGGACCTGGCCTTTATACAGGAACTGCTGTTTGTGTCCCTGAGATCTGGCTTTCTTCTGGAACACCATGACTCTGGTTTTGTCCAGATTGACGGTCAGGGCCCAGTCGTGACAGTCTCTGCTGAAGGCCCTCAGGTGTGCGGGACAGCAGGACCAGGTCATCTGACCTCTGACCCCTGTAGAGTGAGGCCGGGCACAGTAGAGCTCTCCAGCGCTGACGCCAGGTCATTGATGTAGATGTTGAATAGAGTTGGGCTCAGACTGCAGCCCTGCCTCACTCCACGGCCCTGCTGGAAGAACGCGGTTCTGCGGTTACCCATCTTCACCGCACTTTTGCTGTTGGTGTACAGAGATTTAATAATGTCAAATGTTTTTCCGCCAATGCCAATTTGTAGGATTTTGTACAGTAGACCATCATGCCAAATTGAATCAAATGCTTTTTTAAAGTCTACAAAACATGCAAATATTTTCCTTTGTTTGTGGTTGATGTTCTTGTTGATTAGAGTGTGGAGAGAGTAGATGTGGTCGGATGTGCGATGTTTTGGTAAAAAGCCAATCTGTGCTTTATTTAAGATGTTGTGTGCTGAGATGTGTGAGACGATGCGTGTGTGTATGATACTGCAGAACAGTTTCCCCAACACACTGCCCACACTTATCCCGCGGTAGTTATTGGGGTCGAATCGATCGCCGCTCTTAAATATGGGGGTGATGAGTCCCTCAGACCAGATCTCAGGGAAGTGTCCGGACCAGAACACCAGATTAAATAATTTGCCTATTGTTTGAATCATGCTGGGACTGCTGAGTTTAAGCATTTCATTATTAATGTGATCTTGTCCACATGCTTTCTTTAATTTAAGATTTTTAATATGTTCTAATATTTCAGATATTGTTATTGATTTATCTAATGGATTTTGATAATTCTTAATAGTTTTTTCCATGTCTTCTAGTGTTTTCTTTATTTTACTCTGAGGTTGGTTGAGGTCGGCCGGTTCAATTTTTTGATACAGATTTTCAAAGTAAGATTTCCAAATTGTGCCATTCTGGAGTGAAATCTCTAATTTGGGTTTTTGGAGTTTTTTTATATAGGTTCCAGAAAGTGTTTTGATCTATTGAATCGTCAATTTCTTCAATTTTAGTTTGAAAATATTTTTCTCTTTTTTTCCACAGAAGTGTTTTGTAGTTTTGCAGACAGTCTCTCTCTCTCTCTCTCTCTTTCTCTGTGTGTGTGTGTGGTCAGGTCATGTGGAAGGCAGCCGCTGGTCAGTCCGTCTCTGTGTCCGTGGATGATGGAGGAGATGATTGGGAAACCGACCCGGACTTTGAGGTGACAAACTCTCTCTGATTTCCTGTGCATCACTTCTCAAGATATGCTCATTCATGTATTATGTGTTTTTGTCAGTGGATGTAGATGAAAATGCGTGCAGTGTTTATTTGTTTTAAGATATAACTCAAACTAATCACAGGGTGTCTTGTGAATGTGTGCATCTACCTCTTTCTGCACATTCATGCACATTTCAACAGTAATGTTTTCTCATTCTTGCTAATGTGGGGTTTTTTTTTCCATGTCTCAATTTTTCCACCAAATACAGAATGATGTGTCAGAGAAAGAGCAGCGCTGGGGTGCCAAGACTGTGGCCGGCTCCGGACATCAGGAGCACATCAAGTTAGTCAACTTCTTAAAAACAAAGCATCTCTCCTTACAATACAAGTCTGTACTTTATATCCTTGCAGGGTAAAATAAGAATTTCTTTCAAAAAAAAGAGAAAGAAAATACTATATTGCAGAAGCTGCCTAAAGACTAATCTCACAAGCTAGTAGTTTTTTTTCTTTAGGACTGAACTCATTTATTTATTTTTTTTCCCAGTCAGTTGCATAAAAAGTAGATTGGTTTAATTAGAATTGAAAAATAAGTCTTCTAAACCCTAGTTGGTGACAGTAGCTTTTAACATAGAGACTAGGTTTATATAACTGGCCCCAGCTTTCCTCTTGAACACGATGATGATGATTTACAGAATATAACTTCCTCTTGTGTTTCTCAGTATTCATAAGCTGCGTGAGCGAGTGTCGTCTGAACACACTGAGCTGAAGCAGAAGGAGCTGGAGCACATGCCCAAGGCGTCTCACGGATACGGAGGAAAGTTTGGACTGCAGCAGGACCGCATGGACAAGGCAAGAGGCTTCGCTCTTCTGATTCACTTCTCTGACGCAGCGGTGTTCCTTCATTCATCAGAACTGAAGTGTGTGTGTGTGTGTGTTTGTGTGTGTGTGTGTGTAGTCGGCCGTGGGACACGAGTATCAGAGCAAGCTGTCCAAACACTGCTCCCAGACGGACACCTCCAAGGGCTTCGGAGGTAAATTCGGCGTGGAAGCGGACCGTGTTGACCAGGTAAGTCCTCAGATCTTCAGTGGAGTGAGTGTTTGAGCGCTCAGATTCACAGTCTGTGTCTTCCTGCAGTCTGCCATGGGCTTCGAGTACGCTGGGAAAACAGAAAAACACGCCTCGCAGAAAGGTGCTTCCCTCTCTGTTTAAGATCCGGTGTTCCAGTGTTGATTGTGGTGCAGTAAGAGCCGCTCATGTTGTGTTGTTTCAGACTACGCCGCGGGGTTCGGCGGGCGCTACGGGGTGCAGGCGGATCGTGTGGACCGCAGCGCCGTCGGCTTCGATTATCAGGGCAAAACAGAGAAGCACGAGTCACAGAAAGGTGTGCTTTCCTCTCCTCAAAGACGTCTCTGGACGTATGGTGATGTCCCGAGCCGATTAAGCATTTGTCTAATTGATCGTTATCGGCTCTTCTAAGTCCAGCGATCCGTTAGCTGTGATTCCAGTGTCGTGCAACAGGTGGCGGTATACACTTTGAGCAGTGCACTGCCATTAGAAAGAAAAGACACTGAAATCTGCTTGAAATCTCTTTCTTTGGACTGATAGACTGCCGTTCTCAAACATCATGCTTTTTAACTTATTCCTGTTTACGTAGCAATTAATCTTCTTATTGTATATATAATAGGGTTGTGCTGACAGATGATTGTATTATGTATCAATGATTGTCAGAGAGATACTGTGGCTGACAGCAAGATGATTATTACATCTAAAATACAAGAAGTTTATATCAGTAGTATCATATTAATAATTATGACCACATGTGTTTCTGTTAACAATGTGTGCCATTGTTACATGTTCACATCTACAAATCTACAGATTACGCTAAAGGATTTGGGGGGAAATTTGGAGTGGAGACTGATAAAGTGGACAAGAGCGCCGTGGGCTTCGAGTACCAGGGAAAGACTGAGAAACACGAGTCTCAGAAAGGTTTGTCTCGCATCTCTCACGCCTCACTGTTTGAGGTTTACAGTACAGATACACAGAAGATTTCAGTTGGTTTGGCTAATACTACATGTGTTTTGTGACCGTCTCTGTCCTGTGTTGTGTCTGGTTTGTGTCAGACTATGTCAAGGGCTTCGGAGGGAAGTTTGGCGTTCAGACGGACCGTCAGGATAAGTCTGCGGTGGGATGGGATCATCAGGAGAAACTGCAGCTGCACGAGTCACAGAAAGGTAAAGACACCACACTCTGTTTGAGGCTTGTATTGGTTTGAACGACATGAATTTGAGTAAACAATAACTGAGTGATCCTTTTCTGTGTCAAATATTTCTTTAACATGCACTACACATGCATAATGTTCCCCCATTACTCCAGATTATGCCAAAGGATTCGGAGGGAAGTACGGTGTGCAGAAAGACCGAATGGACAAGGTACACTGATCCGTGATCAGATCCTTACAGATTGTAATCCCTCAGTCATTCGAAATTACATGACAAAAACTGTTGGTATTTATGTAATCGCTTACATTACTCAGTGTTTGACTGTAGTTTGTGATGTTGTGTTCAGAGCGCCGGCACGTTTGAGGAGGTGGAGAAGCCCAGCGCGGCGTATCAGAAGACTCGTCCTGTGGAAGCAGGTCAGGACAAACACACACACTATTATAAACTAATCACAGTGTAGAGGTTATAGCATGTGCTGTGTTCAGCTGGCAGCGGCGCTGGAAGCATTAAAGCTCGCTTCGAGAACATTGCGAAGCAGAACGAAGAGGAGGACAGGAAGAGAGCAGAAGAAGAGCGCGCTCGACGACAGGCCAAAGAGAAGCAGGAGCAGGAAGAGGCACGCAGGAAGCAGGAGGTAATAAATAATGACTGATAATAAACTATACCATATCACTAGAGCTGGGTATCCCTACTTCCATTTCTCCAACGAGTCCAAACATTTAGATATCTACCATATTTATTCTGTGTTAATTGCTGCTGAATACAGGAACAAATGATTTCCGATTCCCAACCCTATATCAGAGCTGGCCTGAAATAAATCAGATTTCTTCTCTGAACTCTGTCCCACAGCACCAAAATAAAGAGATATGAAGATGGTGGCAGAACAGAAACTGTGCATGAAACACGTCTGTCATTAACTTGTCAGATCTCAATGTGACAGTAACACAATAATTGTACCTGTACCACACTTCTTTTAAAATTTTAATATGTAGTCTAGTTTTAAATTAATCACAAATGGTTATTGTTCACTGTGATAAATATATAGAAGTATGTGTGTGTCTTGTATTTATATATATATATATATATATATCTATACACGCACAGTACACACAGATGTGTTACATAAATTAAAACTTTTATTTTTTGATGGGATTAATTAACAGAACTACTTCTAATCTAGTAGTAGATTCTTTTGATTTCAAATCAAAGCGATTCAGAAACTCACCTTAAATAGATTGATCGTCGTGTGTGTGTGTGTGTGTGTGTTTAATGATTAACAATAGATAAGCTTTCTCGATTGCTTTGATAATGATCATTGACTCTGATCATTTTCTCTTTTGACTCTGACTAGCACTTATGCATCCTTTAACAAACTTTAGCTTGTTCTTTATCATTGTTTGTGTACACGATGCATGAATGGCACAGGAAGTGAGTAGCAGCACAAAGCAGAATACTGTGAGATCATCATGTGATGTGATGCTCTGTGTTGTGTTGTGTTGGTCAGGTGGAGAACACTGCAAACGTGTACGAGGTGGAGCCGGTCTCAGCAGAACCCACATATGAAGAAGCGCTCCAGGAAGACCTGTACCAGAACCCTGAGCCGGACAAGCAGGACCAGACCGCAGGTGCGCTCCTGACACATCACGTCAAGTTAACACAATCTCAAGAATGAGCAAGTCCAGTGTAAACATGTGCATTCATCTTACAGTCTGTGTTTGTCCAACCCTGACTGACTTCATCTGTGTGTTTATACTTCAGATGATTTATTATCAGATCCGTAATTAAAGATAGCTATGATAGTTTCCACCGTTCTACTGTATTTAAAGTGAATAGTGTTGTCTTGCTTTTTGTAACCGTAACAATTCAAAACAATGTAGTTAATTGTTGATATTTTTCTGTCAGTTTGAAGTCGTTTGAAGCTCCTGTTTGTGCAGGTGTGTGTGTTCTCTCAGTGCTTCGGTGACACGCGTGCGTGTGTGTGTGTGTGTTTCAGGGGCTCCGTTGTATGAGTCTGGAGAGGATCTTGGTGTGACGGCCGTGGCTCTGTATGACTATCAGGCTGGTGAGTGACGGATCTGAGAGACTTACAGGATCATAGTATTGCACTAAACATTTCTTAGTGTGTTTATGCTGTATGTGAGAGGCCTGACACCAAAACTTCTGCTATACCAAAATTAATAATAAAAAAAAAGTAAATGGGTACATTATGGCTAGATATAGTATTTAATTTGTATAAGATTTAAAAGAGAGAAATTAATTTAACTCATCATGCATGAAAGTGACAGTCTCTCTATTTAATAAATGCATTAACAAATTTAATATATTTGATAAATGCTGTTCATTAAACTTTATATTTATAAAAAAAAAATCCTGAAAAATAAAGTGTATCATTATTTCCACACAAAATATGAAGCAGCAATTTTTTTTTTACATTGATAATAATCAGAAGTGTTTCTTGAGTCAAATAAATTGTAATGATTTCTGAAAGATCATGTGACACTGAAAACTGGAGGAATGAAGAAAATTCTGCTTTGCATCACAGGAATAACAATGCATTTTATAATATATTAAAATTAGTGATGCACCGGAATGAAAATTCTGCGCCGAAACCGAAAATTTAGGATGCACTAGGCCGAAAACCGAAACTGAAGCCGAAAATGGCTTCTTTTAAAAACGTATATATATATATCTTGGATTTAATGGATCTGAATTGAAAAATCCCAATATAATAATCAAACTTTTATTAACAGTTACATAACAAAACATAAATTTTTTTTTACAATAAATATAAATAATAATTATTCTTCAAGTTTTATGTTCCATCAAATAAAATAGCTTTTTAAAAATTGTGCAAAAAAAATCCAATTTTGGAGATTTTTGCAGAACAAGTTGCAGACAACTTTGGTGTCCTCTCGTATAGGGCTGTCACTTTTGTGAAAAAAAAATCCTGTTCGATTTTTGAGACATAGGCAAAGTGTTCATTGAATCGTTAGTAAATTGCCTATATTTGGCGTTGATCCGTTTTTCAACACCAAATATAGTAAATCCACCGACAACTAAACAGGCATTAGGGCGAACGTAAAGAGGGCGCTTGAGACACGCACAAGTCAGCAATGTGGACTGCCATAACATCAATGAAAAACATTACTGAAGGCTACATTGATATTATGCACTAATAGGCTCTGTGTGTGTGTGTGTGTGTGTGTGTGTGTGTCAGAACCTGCAGTTGCTGTGTGACGCGCGTTCGCTGCGAGCGTATAGTGACGAGCTGGACGCGCTCCGAGAGAAGGCCGTTAAAATCGATTCCCTGTTTTCGTTTTCGAAACTTGTGTTGGTTGGTCCGATGGATTGTGCAGCTTTTGTGACAAGCTTTTTTTGATTGTGACAGCCCTTTGACATGCTTAATCTTTGATAGGCAGACGCGTGATAACAGCTCGACCGTGAGAGAAACCTAAGCGCTTGCTCGCGGATGGGAGGGCGGGTGACATTCATTTTCGGTTTAGGTTTTCGGCTGTTTTTTTTATTTCGGCCCGAAACCGATAATGCCATTTCGGCCGAAAATTTTCGGCGGCTGAAATTTCGGTGCACCCCTAATTAAAATTGAAAACATTTTGTATTTGTAAAAATATTTCACTATTTTTTTTTTTTACATTTTAAGATAGTTATTTCAAAATCGTCAATAATTGTAATGTTTCCAAACTTTTAGAAATTTTTTTTTTTACAAAATGTTTTACAATATAAGATATATATTTTAATGTGCTAAAATATATATTTTTAATAATGAGTGATGGGGCGTGGCTCGTGGGTGTGGTGAGATTTTCCTTCTTTTTTTTGTCTCCAGCTGATCTCATATATATATATATATATATATATATAATTTTTTTTTTTTTTTCTTGAGTACATAAAATAATACTGTAAGTCTAAGAAATCAGAATTGCAAGATATAAACTCAGTTGTGACAACAACAAAAAAGTCAGAATTGCGAGATAAAAACCCCTCAAATTACCTTTTCTTTTTTATTCAGCGATGGAAACGAGCTTCCATAGTGTTGCTCTTTCTACTTCCAGATTTCACAGGTCCACATGTAGCTTTGTTTGCATAAAACATGTTTGCCTCGAGAAGGCATCATGTAACGTGCCTCTGTTTGTCTGCAGCGGGTGACGACGAGATCTCCTTCGATCCGGACGACATCATCACAAACATCGAGATGATCGACGAGGGCTGGTGGAGGGGCGTGTGCCGCGGCGCATACGGACTCTTCCCGGCCAACTACGTCGAAGTCCGACAATAGACTCGCTCCATGCGCTCTCTCCTCGTCAGACGTCGTCCTCGAGTTCATGCTTCCAGTCCATCATCAGCCCTGCTCTCTCTTCTTTCACTGTAGCATATCGAGCGTTCCTCTGTCATTCTGCTTCCTTCAGATCAACTCTCACTTCCCGTTTCACATCAATAGGTGTGTGCGCTTTACTGGATACAACTGCCATTAGAGATTTTATGAGTTTATTAACTCAAACACATACATCCACATGAAATAAGAGACCAAAGATCTGAGATCTTCTGGCATGTTTTAGAGAAATGATGTAATTTGTCATGAACACAGGCGTCGCCTTAGAGCTGCTCCGTATGAACACTTTTAGTTAATTTCCGTGTCTTTTTGAAGTGTTGGGATTAACTGGGTTAAGTTTGAAAATATAAATGCTCTCAATCAATGAAGGCCAAAATATAATGACCTAATCGTTCACTGCTAAAAATAACTTTAAAGGTATTTAAAGGGTTGTGTATTAAAATAAGTGGTTAATGTCTTATGTGGCGTGAACTGTATGTCTGATTTGCATCGTCTCTCGTGCTTCGTGTCGATTTGTCTGTAAATTCTTGACAGGCTCTTGATGTGGTGGCAGATTGATGTCGATTTTTCTTTGAGTGCATGACATTTTTGTGACGCTGAATTATTTCGAATGATCTGGTGCAGAGGAGTTAATTCTGTTTAATGGCTTAGCAGCAACTTAGGATACAATCTGTGTTTTGCTATTTTAGTTAAGTATGTTTTTCAAACATATTGTCTGTGCTTATCTATACTGGCTATCTTTACAAGGTTGTTTTATAAGAAATATCATTTAAGAATAAAAAAATAAAACTAGTATTTTTCACAATCTGTTATGCAGCCACACGCTCCATGTCTGAGTCTTTATTTCTCTTACAGTAGTTTTCATCAAGTGCATGTTTGTAAGAAGCATTGATGCACAGGAACAGAGCTCAACTCCAGCAATATTTCTTTCTTTCAGTTTTGTTTGCAATCCTACTGTTTTATTGGTCACTGCAACAAATTACTGATTCCATTTAAGAAGATCTTACAGCAACATTAACCATGTGAACACAAGTCTTCAAAGTAAAGCAAAATAGGTTGAAGAAAAAACATAGCT
The DNA here is from genome assembly GCF_963082965.1 of Carassius carassius. Taxonomy (NCBI): domain Eukaryota; kingdom Metazoa; phylum Chordata; class Actinopteri; order Cypriniformes; family Cyprinidae; genus Carassius; species Carassius carassius. The sequence continues at coordinate 844,424 of NC_081777.1, forward strand.
GAACAATAAGGGGTTGACAATTCAATAGATAAACCAGCAGATTGTTTTATCAGGTCAACATTGTGCTTAAGTGATGGGGTACATTATCTAAATATATACAGAATGTATTATCCATAGTATAAATATATTGCTTTTTTTGGATTTGCTATATTAAGAATCAATATATACCCATTTTACTCAAACATTTCTCTCTTTTTTTTTTTTTTTTTTGGTAAACCACACTTAAGTGGGAAGCAATACCATTAAAATTGCATTTCGAAAAGGCAATATAATAATATAAATCGAAAATACTCTTATTCTATTGTATGCTATCCAAAGATGATCTGTTTTCTAAAATACCTATTTTCACAGTAGCAGCAGTGTATTGGCAAACCTTTGCCCACATTTAAAAAATATTGTTCTATATTCACTCATACTGAGAGTCACCCCTCAGAATCTCAGCAATGAGTAATAACTATATATATATATATATATATATATATATGTGTGTGTGTGTGTGTGTGTGTGGGAGAGAGAGAGACATTACCACTGCAATGAGTGCACTGGCACATACAAAAATAAAACTTTAAAAAGTAATAATTTACTCAATATATATATTGTATGTTGTCTAAGAAACATGGTTCCAAGTTTAATAATAACTAAACCTGATTAATACAGCCTCTTGTTTACTGTCTGACAAAGAAAGAAAACCAACCGGACTCGGGGAATCTCCAAAACTGCAGCTCACATTAAAATAAGTGACTTTTCATTTAAGTCCAAGCTTCTCTTTTCAATATCTTATTTATATTATTGTGAGCTATTCCTCTATGCATACATTTCATTTTACAAAATAGTTTTGACCTCATTCCTTCTGTTTAAACTCCAGCACTTACTTACAGTCCTCAGCAACCTCATATTAACATCAACATTCATACAAACAATATCACAATTAACAACCAAGTCACAGTATAAAAAAGCTCTGTCGCTCCATTAATGTTAAGCTTTTATAGATGATATGTGATCCATGGCAGCTGATAAGCACAATAATTACACCTGATTTATGAGCTATGCCATAAGCTCTCATTAAGATCATTCTTCCTCTCAAGCCTCAAGTTTTTAAATCTCTATATCTTGGCATATCTGCAGTAAGAACACAAAAAATATCCTTTTTGTTTGGGGAAATGGTAGGAAAACCGTATGTGTATTTAATTTCAGCTCATTCAGTCTCATGAAAATCAAGAAGGATCAGGTATCAAGTGTGGCTTCACTTGTGCCACCATCCCTTGCACTTATCATGAATGTGTGGATGTGCCCAACATTTATTAACGATGTGAATACATGTTCATCTTAAAGCCTGAGTGAATTGAATGTTTTCAGCTAGCAACAGTGCTTTTCTTGGTATCCATGTTCTCTGCCACATACAGAACGCTTGCAGAAATCATCTGAAATTAAATTTTCCCAGAAATAGCTGTATCAAAGGTAAAATAACAAAAGGATCTCCGAGCTCTGCTTGTTAGAGTTCTTAAACTCCTGACATTTAAACAGAGCTTTTGATGGCAAGAACAAGTCCTCCAAGTGTTTCTGAGTGCAGTTCTGCGTCTATGGTACTTATTGTGCCTCTGACAACAATAGAGGGAACATCATCCCACGATTTCCAACAGAAGCATCACAGATAGACTGAAAGAAGTTAGAGAAAACAAGGGATTGATCAAGCCATTATCCATGCCAAGCACTCTACAGAGGGTTTGCACCCTTTATCTGTCCATTAGAAGTTTGAGACCCCTTTCAATGTTCATCCGGTGGCCAACACGAGTAACACCCAAGTCTACAAGATCTTCCTTTTGGAGGTTGGGAAGGTGGGTGCCGTCGATCTCATTGTCCAAGAAGGCCTTCTTGTGTTCCTGCAAGTTGAGGCTTTCAAGCCAGTCGGCTACATCGTGTTTGGTCCAGAGTAGGACAGGTTTGTCAGCAAAGGGCTTGTCTGAAGCCTGAAACAGTGTGAGAGGGGACGGTGACTGACTGCTGACTGAGCTGGGGCTGTAGCATTGCTCTGCATTTACAATGGGAGATGGAGATGGAGGTCTAAAAACATTTATTAATGTGGGGGAGGCAGCAGAGCCTGGGAGAGAGGAGCTATGCCCGGATTCTGGAGGAGGCGAGGCTGGACTGGAAGCCTGAGGTGGCAAGTGTCTCTGTGTTGAGGCTTGGGCCATCCACTCTCTGAGAACACACAGACATGCAGAAAGAGAAGTCAGATGCAGAACAGGACGTGGGACTCATTAAGGAATAAAGGAAAGCTCGCTGGCATCATCCAACAACAACATTTACTATGTCAAGGCATGTGGCTCAGAGGAGACCACTGCACTGTCAAGTCAAAGCAAATGAACAGATCACTCAATTAAGTTCAGTGTTGAGACACCTTAATATCATTATTAATACTCGTGAAACACGAGTGTCCAACTTACCTTGTCCCACTTTTTATTTTATTTTTTTCATTTTAGTCTGTCTAAAAATTCATGAGATAAACATATTGAGAGTTTGTAACCAAAATATCTTTTTTAGTTTCTGGACAAACAAAGAGAGATAAGGAGATAAGATTACAGAAGAACTGCATGCTGGGATTTTCTCAGTATTTTAAATTCACCAATTCATATATTTTTACAGAGGTCATGACTCTTAGTGTATCTTAATTTCATTAAGTAAGTAAATCAAGTAGGTTTGTCCAGGTCTGGAGAGACAGTTCAGGGTTCTTTAAAATTACAGGCAGGTGTGTCCTGAAGGTTACCCCTGCAATAAAAGATTACCTCATAGCTGGAACATTTGGCTGAGGTTTAATCTTATTTCACTTGTTGTCCTCAATTTACTCCAGGAGTGTCCAATCTACACATTCTAGTTCTAATCCACCAGTGATCTGTTTTTTTAAGACAGCTTGAAAATAACTAGAGACGAGACACTGTCCTAATAATGACCACATTGTTCTGATCTCATTTTCTTATTTTGTTCAGGAATGTTGCACATGGGACAGACTAGGCTGTTAATGTGCGGCTCACCTTGATCCAATGCTTTTGGATCCTGCAGGTGGTGACCCTCCCTGGGTTGGAAATCTGTCCTTGTTCATCTGCTGAAGTTTAGAACTAAGCTCATTGATCACATTGCATTTAGGATCTGCATTGAGGGGGTTCGGGAGCTCATGGGGTTCCCACAGTTTAGTGCCTCGCTGAGCAAGCTTTTTGCGAAGCTCAGATTGTGCTCCACAACCCAGGGGTGGTGGAGGGGCTGGTGGTGGCTGTACGAAAGACTCTATGCTCTCATGTATCAAAGGGTCCCTGTAAAGTGCATTGCATTTATTGATTATGGGCTTCATTTTTTGCTTTGATGGAACAGGTGGTCTGTCCATCGAAAGAGTATGCCCATCTGCATAGGCTATACATGTGTCATCAATTCCTTCTGATGAAAGAGTAAAGATACTGGACACTGTAGAAATTGTACTATTGATGTCAAAGTGAGGGTACCCATTGTTCCGACTGTCGACTTCCTCGATGCCTGAGTCTGTGACTGGCTCAAACATTTCTGGAGGTGGTGGAGGATAGGTGTAAAGAGTCATGGAGTTTACAATCCCCGAAAGAGACTTGGACTCCACACTGTCAGTGGTAGAAGCACGTGAATGATAAACAGGTCCTATGGTTGCATTATTCTGTTTCTGTTTGAGAATCTCCACTACCTGGTCCTCAGGAACATCAATGCTGTTGGCAAACTCCAGAGGTGGAGGCAAGGGTTCAAACTCCTCATCAATATCCACCGAGGTCATTGGGGGCGGAGGAATGGTACAGGTAAACCTGACAGGCTCCTCCACAGAGGTGGCAGAGGTGACGATGGTCCTCGTATGAGGTGGCTGGGAGTTGTGGGCTGTATGTTTGATGTTGGAATCAATGGGTGCATTGTCCATTCCAGGGGACTCTTCTTGTTCTAATCTATTAGGCTGACTGTTTACTTTTGACTTGGCCCTATCTTGTGTGTGGACCATGAGGAGCCCTGCTGACTGCTGTTGTGATGTGTTGTTGGAGTTCTTTGACTTCTCGGATGGATTACTTTCCTTTGCCTTTTCTGTTCCGTGATTAGACTCTCTTGTGTGTCTAAACAAACCTCCACAATCTTTTGCTTGAACCACTGCAGCTGTGGCAACAAAGTTGGCTTCAATATTTGAGCGTAGCTTGGTGTCTATGAAGAGTGGCTGGTTGAGGTTTGCTCTGTGAGATTCTCCTTTAGGTGGAGGAAGAGGGGGTTGCACATGCTCCTTCAGAGCTCTATTACTTGCAGCTAGACCCAGAGCCAATTGTGGACGAATATCGACGAAAGTCTTTCCTGATGTCTGGTTTTGGAAATCTCCATCATTGAGACTGATGGGACCGTCTGTATTGGGGCAGCTCCCGGTGTGTGTTGTGAAGGGCTCAATTGTTGGTTCTGGGATGGTAAAGTCAGTCATGTTGCCTCTGCTTCCAATTTGCTGCAGCTCTAATAAAGAAGTTGGTGGAGCCATAAGCTTTTGTAAACTCTTATCGCTGGAAAACATGCCTTCATCTATTGACATAGACTGGCGTAAACGAGGGGTTGGGATAAATGGATCCTCATCTCCGAGATCCATTGACAGGAACCCTAGGGAGTTCTTGTGTGCTTCAAGACGCATCTCACGGTCACGTACTGCCCCTGCAATAGCAGCTGCAAATGGGTTGCTCTTTATGACACTGCTGTCTGGATGTAGTTGGTCTGGCTGCTCAGAGGTGCTAGTCTCAATTTCCATGCTACTTCCTCGGCTGCTTTTGCCACTACTGCTAGTCGAAGGCTCTTTGACAATGATTGTTGGTATTGGGATTGAACATGTTTTCTCAGAGCTATTCTCAACATTTGGCTGCTTTATCAATGTACACTTCCTACGAGCTGGTTTTGGTGGGATATACAAAGTTTCCCCCACTATGTCTGAATATGGGTTATGGGAACACATTTTTTGCTGGGCAGCTGAAGGAGTTTGACAGTCATATTGTTCAAAGTTTTGACGATGGTACCCGACTAGATCTCGGTCTATAGTGTGGCATCTGCCTGTTGAGTTCTGTATGTAAATGGACTGGTTGGGCTCATATCCTTGTACCATAAGAGTACGGGGGTTGTAAGGTGGGGATGGAGGAGAGACACCTGGAGGTGGGGGAATATCCTCAGATGTGTCAGGCATAGAGACACTTCTGGTGAACTTAAGCAGTGGAGGTATCAGGAGCTTCTTTTCTTCTCCTGCGATTCCTTGGGAAAGGAAAGCACCTCAATTAGCTGTTTAGCTTTGGCTTATTTTTTATTTATTTATTTATTTTTTACAGTAACATCTTTACATCTTCAGTTGAGCATCTAAAGTAGCAAGGATATATTTACCAATGGACTTTTGTCTCCTCATACAGCTTTTTGGCACACAAACATAACTTCTATGGGATCTTCCAGGAACACTAGGGGAAACTACAGCAACTCCTGACCTTTCAGATGTGGACGGCTGTAAAACAGATTGGTTGATAAGAGCTTAATGTACACAAGACATATTTATGAATAATTATGCATCATGATTATAATATTAACGTGCTGTTCATGTTTAATTAATTTGTTCATGTTCATGACAAATCAACTTACATTAAAATCAATGTGTGAGGCCAAAAAGCGACTTGAGGGGCGGGGCTTGATCGGGGCAAATTTGTCCAATGATACCTTTTCATGTACAAACTTCTGTGGCATCGTGGTCTCTTCAAATTTATCTGCAAAAGGCAGAAATGTCCAAGGGACAGAAGAAAAAAAATGGCAGTCCATCTTTAACACAGGCATCCTTTTTCAACAACAGTTTGGGGCAATTTGTTCACAGGGATACAGCGTGAAGGAAAAAAGTATGTAACAACCTTAGTGCTTGCACTGTAGTAAACAATAAATAATGATAATTTTCAGAGCCATGGACAGCAACACAGCTGAATCTAATCTAATATTATGATAAAGAAAATGAAAAACACAAACTACAAGACAACAAATACTTGTTTCACATTTCACTAAAATAAACCTCTATTAAACTGTATTAAAATAAGAAATATGATTTTAGATTACATCTTGATCTTTTAAACTTATTTTAAAGTTTGTTTTGTTTTATTTAAAATCATTTGTGGTCACCTTGCAGAGATTAGTTTGGGTTGAGAGCCACTGATGCTGGATTAGCTGGCTAGCCAGGTAAATTTCAGGTTAGTTTGCACCAATCCTGGGTTTTAGGTACCATGTTAAGCGGCTTGGCTTTTAGCAGCATTCATTGCCTTAGTAACTTTTACTCCACGGCTGACCTGCTCCGGGGCAGATTATGTTCTGGGTTAAAGATCTCAAACTGAAGTTGGACCAATCAGATGTGAGAAAAGTGACAAATGTCTGACACAAATCACTCCCCCAGTTTATCTTGCTCCAGATTAAAGGTCACTAATGCAAAAAAAAAATAAATAAATAAAATAAAATAAAAATGTCTGGTTTAATGATAATTACGGAGTCATTTTATGATTTATATAATTATTATAATTCATATTATTATTATTTTTTTATCTATTACACACAAGCAATTTTAGTTTAGCAGTTATTATAAATCGTTTATTGAAAATTCATAATATTTTCAAATGTATAAACTAAGTTAACAAGTTTCACTTGTCGCTGCACTGACAGAGCAAGATAATTTATTTAATTTGTCTTCCTTCATTTTTCATATGATGTTAAATTTGTCAAATTCTTAAATCTCTTAACCTTTAGCAAAACCTTTAACCTTTAGTTTTGAATCTCGCTGGGTCTCTCGCGAGAAGTAAATCAAACTTGCTTTGTGTTGCAAGGCTCGTGATTGGCTGTTTGCCAGTGATGTCACACATTCATGTGCACGTGCTCCACAAACTCAGGATCAAAGCTTGAGTTGACAAAGAAAGTTGATGAACAGCATCATGGTACCAACAAAGTCAGATTGGAGAGGTTTGGTTTTGTCAACTCAAAACTAATCCTGTAACTCTGAATTTGTTCAGCTACCATCATGGTACAGGCCCCAGCTCTGTCACATCAAAACAACAACACATAAACAATCAAAACTAATGAAAATTTTAGTAGCATGAATTTTCACTTACATAACATCCTGAACCTCATTTACTTTGTTTGTTTGATATTGGCAATGTGCACATATTGGCTGGAACGGTCTACAGATGTAATCATAGTATCCACAGACCACTCAGATCTGATTATTTAAAAAATCCATAATATTCCTGGAGTCAATGTCATCACAATAATGTGATGCCATGTTACAAAACTCAAAATTTATCGTTGCATCAGTTCTTGGCTCCCCTATCAAAATTGGGTTTAGGAATAAAGAAATATTTTTATTCACAGTGCAATAAATAAATAAGTAGACACTTCATATTGCACCATCCTTCCCACACAGCAACAAACACACAGAGAAAGGATGAACCACAAACAAATGCCTCATGATTAGGTTCTTTTGAAAGTATTATTCCCAGTTCAATGAAAGTAAGCTCAATTAACAGTGGCATGATGTTGAACTGAACTGTCACTTCATTTATCCAAAACATAAAAAATAAAAAAAAGCACTGGATTTCGGGAATTAAACTCTTGGGCTGGAAACAGGCCAACACAGAAGTATAAAGCAGCTTTTAGGGATTGTTCAGATCACTAACCCTAATCAAAGCAATAGTAATATTGATGCTTGACTTAACAAACACTACTCATAAGAAGTGAAGTGACATTCAGCCAAGTATGGTGACCCATACTCAGAATTTGTGCTCTGCATTTAACCCAATCGAAATGCACACACACAGAGCAGTGAACACACACACACACACACACACTGTGAGCACACACCCGGAGCAGTGTTCATCAGCCCGGGGAGCAGTTGGGGGTTCAATGCCTTGCTCAAGGGCACCTAAGTCGTGGTGTTGAAGGTGGAGAGAGAACTGTACATGCACCCCCCACCCACAATTCCTGCCGGCCCGGGACTCGAACTCACAACCTTTCGATTGGGAGTCCAACTCTCTAACCATTAGGCCACGACTTCCCTAAGAGAATTCTCACAATAAGAGAGAATTTATTGTGAAATATCAATGATTTATCAGATTTATCTCACCTAATTCTTCTAGTTCAGATGTCATGGACTTGGATCGCATTGAGAGTGCAGTTGTCGGGGCTCTCTTGGGTGGAGGAGGAGCTACGACAAAAAATTACATTAAAATAAACTTAAATTCTATTTTTGGTAAGCCTAATAAGAATGTCAAAGCAGGCCGTTTCCATCCATCACGCATACAGTAAAGTGTTTAGTACCTTTTTTACGGGTTTTGCCGTCTTGTTCGGGATTTCTGCTCACCGTCACCACTTTGAGGACGAGTCGGTTTCCTCCATGTTTAATCATGTTAACGACCTGTCGGTGCCCCATCTTCACCACATTCTGATGGTTGACCTGTAAGAGAAATCACACTGCTCAGGATGTTACTGGTCATTATGTTTTCTGTTTGAGGTTAAAGGATCTGTAGATGTTACTACTGCAGCTGCAATGTTGCCACCTGTGTTGAGTTTCTTAATGCATGTTCCTGGTCTTGTGAATTATTTAATGAACAAGTTATTCCAGTGGTGCCTGCAGACTGACCGGAGAATATTTAAGCAATTATGGCATCCGTATATAAAATCTCACACAAATTAATCATTCTTCCGAGTCTGTTCATTCCAGTGAATTAGCCAAATCATTTAGCAAAATGGTCTGAAACAATTTGTGATCCAGTTTGATCGCTCTCTCTTTCTGAATCACTGCACTGAAACAGTCAGTGAAATGGCATCAGGACACTTAAGAACCAACAGGGTTCTGGATGAAGAGGACAATGAATTACAATCATCCTAAATGAAAGGCTTTAACTTGTGTATGTTCATTACATGTAGGCTGTGAGAACATATGGTTATTTGACCTGATTTCTAAACGCAGTGCTGGCCAACCTACATTTGTATTACAGTTTCAACCCAATGGCCAAGTTGAGATCCAAGAATATCTTTAAAAGTCAAAATAATTTGATTTAAACAAGATGACAGTGAAAAAATACACCCTAAATTTCAAGACGTTCTCATTTGGATCTCTTCTTTATCAGGATAATAAAGAGCATTCAACAGTGAAGATGTAAATAGATGGATGAGAAGAGAAAATATTCATTTGACCAAACAAACAAACCCAATTCCACTAAGAAACGCTCACTATAAACATTCTCTGTGAACTCAGGGTTTGATGTAGAGTTTGTGATTAACGTGAACATCTGCAGTGGGCAGCCAATCACACGAAACATGGAGAGAGTCAGTCTGAGGAAGATATCAATCCATGAATAATTTAGTGAAACATTTAATTTATAAAGGTTTACTTACATTGAGCTTAAATAGAAGTAAATGTAAGCTAGTTGTTGTAACCACTTTATATATTAGTTCTAAAGTTTGTTTTATCCATATTAAATTAAAAGCTTAATATTAATTGTGAAAATATGATTTCTCACACTGAACAGACTTCGGGAGTCTCAAATTCTGTCACTGTGAACTGCTTTAGAGCTGGTGATTTAACAGGACTCACAGAAGTGTCACTTTGTTCCAGTTATGGTTTGAGATCTCCAAAAAAAACAAAATCTGCTCAAATGAGTTTTGTTGCATGAGTTATTATGGCAGTGAACGCCAAAGAAAAACAATCAAAACCTAAAATGTAATTTAGACTCCCTTTGTGAGCTGGTTCTCAGGCAGGTCTTTTTCTCAATATTTTCTCCCACTTTAGTTTAGGGACCAATTCTTATTATTAAATATGACATTTGCCTCAACATACGCCTATTTTGCTGCTTATTTATAGTTAGTAAGGTAGCTATTACATTTATGTATGGAGTAGGTTTAACTGATCTTAAATATGATCATGCAAAATAAGGCATCAATATAATATATGCTTTATAAGTGGTAATAAAGAGCCAATATGCTAGTCATATGCATAGTAATAAACAACAGCAGTGAGCAGTGAGAACTGGTCCCTAAACTAAGTGCTACCCAATATTTATAGAGTGATTCATTTTTGTACTATGTATTAATGCTTCAGATGCAATTGTAATAATTTTTATTTATTTATTTATGTATTTTTAAATATCATCAACGCTTTCCTTCTTTAAATTTCCAAAAGAATTATTAACTGAACTTGTAACAAACCAGAATAAATGGAACAGGAACCAGAATCTACACATTTCTTTTGATTTCCATCCCTACAGAGACGCAGAAAGATAACAGCTTCATGTAATGGTGTATTATGGTGACCTGGAGGGGACATGTTTGGTTCACTTAATTTTGTCCTGGCCATGACATATTAATTCGTGGGAATGTGATATTAGGTTTTGGCCACGAGATCATTTTGTCAAAGTAATGACATCCTTATGTCATGGCCATGCAATGTAAATAAAGTCTTGCTAAGGCTTATGGTAAGAGAAAGCGGATTTTTCTTGTGGCCATGAGTTTATGGGTAAACAAACCTGCGTTACCATAGCAACAATGAATTATATCAGATATGGATAAAACATTTTTATCCATCCCACAGTCTTGTCAATCCTTCAACTGATTGTGTCCTTTTTATTTAATATTTGTATATTATTATTATTATTATTATTATTATATCAACTGGTTAGGGACATATTTTTATATTAATTGTGTATCACTTTACCTAATTAACATTCTGTATAATTATGCTAGTATTTGCCACCATATATTTTGCAAATATTGTAAACACCTAACAATTATGAACATAAGGTTTTGACTAGAGCTGAAGATCTTTGGCCGAACCCAACAGGACCCGACGAGTTCGGTCGGGTTCGGGCTTAATTTATATTTTACACAGGCTTGAGCTTGCGCTCTGATTTGGTAAATAAGCGGTCATGTGATGTGTTTTGATTAGCACAAAAAGATGCGAAAGGGTGCTGAGTAGGTGACACGGAGGCTTGCCTCTAGCGATTACGTTTTGGTTGCACCAGCAACTAAAGCAAAGTGGTGCGGAAAAGTTTTGACCATGTTTATAATGAGAATAATGAGCCACTGGGTTATATTGTTGGACGCACCATCAGTGAGCGCTGGAACGCGCTGAAGACATCTACAGTGGATTCAATCATTTTCCTCCACAAAAACATGTAGCCCTAGCCTAATCTTGGTGAGTAAAGGTTTTTCTAATTATAACTAAATATTAATTGAGTCTTAAATGCATAATGTAGACAGAGTATATACACTAATGTTGGCATTATTCTTTTATTAAATTTCAGCTGCTAGTGGCAAAGCAAATCCGGTATAGCCTTTATTTTAATTTCATTATTGCCAAATACCCATCTTAATAAAAAATATTTAATTTGTTGAAAAAGACTTGTTTTTATTGGTGCATTGGCCTATTTATAGTGCTGAGATGTTACGATGTTACAGAGGACTTATTTTATTTCTTTGTTCCAACTTCCAAGGGACCTAGTCTACGTTAGTCATGAAATAAGACATTCCCCAAAGTAATATCTTGTGGCAAAGACATAATATCACATTTCTATGAGTTAATATGACTTTCCCATGACAAATAGAAGTGAGATGAACATGTCCCCTTCCAGGCACCGTAGTGTACACTATGCAGGGCTCTCACCTCGATGAGAAAGTCTCCCGTGCGGAGCCCCATCTGCCAGGCGCTGCCGCCCTCATCCACAGACTCCAGGTACTGCAGCGCCGGGAACGCAGGAGTCGGGATGAACTCCTCGATGGGTATGTCTGCTGTGGAGCCCAAAAAACAATGGAGCCTTCGTGTTATGATGATGCCAGCATCACGTGATGTCTGATTCATCTCTGTTGCATGCTCTTAACTACAAACAAAGTGCAATCTGACCCCAAATGAACTCAGAAAACTAAATTAACACATACACAAAGAGAAAAGGAAGCTACACAGGAGTGGGTTTTTACTTAAATCTAAAAGCCACTGTATTTTTCACATGCGAGATGGTGTAGATTTCACTGAGTTGCTCTTTCCCTTCCGCCAGCTATACACAAACCAGCAGTGACACCTGACAGTTCCCATAAATCAGCCGCAGTGAACAGAAGATCCCATTGCTTCTCGGAGGCTTCTATAGACTGGAGTTTCACTTTACATTTATGCATTTAGCAGACACTTTTAGCCAAAGCAACTTACAGTGCATTCAGGTCAACATTTAGCTAATGTGTTCCCTGGGAATCGAACCCACAACCTTTTGCACTGCTAACGCAATGCTCTACCACTGAGCCACAGGAACACTTTATTGTGATGGTCCCTTTAAAGGGAAAAGGAACTTAAAAGAACATTATTTTGTGTATTTGGTGTAATATGGTGTTGGTGTTCATGCATTTTAAAGTAAAAAAAAACACATTATTTTCCACATACTGTACATTATTGTTTCTCATCTATGCCCTGCCTTTCTGAAACTTGTTGCTTTTTACAAAGCAAGGTGTGCTGTGATTGGACAGCTATCCAGTGCATTGTGATTGGCTGAATGCCTCAAGCGTGTGATGGAAATGTTACGCCACTTAACATACTGTGATGCATGTCCCGGCACGAAAGCGATGAAAGGGTCCTCCCACCAGTGCTCACTGCCAACCGGGGGCCATAGGAGAACAGCGAATGTTGAGAAATGCTTATTAAATGGTAAATATTTGTCTCAAATTTCCTGCTGCCAACAGGTGGCGTTATGATTATAACTGAATATTGGCATGTAGATGTCTTCAGCCCAGGACTCTTACCAAACATGTGAAGTTTGGGGCAGATTGGACATTGCACGTTTAAGTTAGTTTAAAACAAGTAATTTCCTGTTGCCAGTAGGTGGCACTATAACTATAACCAAATAAGAGCATGTAAATATCTTCAGGCCAGGACTCTAATCAAACTTGTTAAGTTTGAAATAGATTGGACATTGTATGCACGAGTTACAATAATGCTCTGTTTCACTGCATCACTAGCATGCTTTAACACTTAGCTAAGTGTTGCTAGCATGTTTTAGCATGGTTCAAGAATGTTGCCAGCCTATTTAACACTTGTTCATGCTTTCTTTTATGTTGCTAGGAGTCCATAACAGTGTTAAATATGTCACTTCTTGTTGCCAGCAGGTGGCACTATGACTATAATAGAATACGGGCTTGTTGTTGTGTTCAGGACAGAACTCTTATCAGACGTGTGAAGTATGGGGCAGATCGGACATTGCTTGCCTGAGTTACAACAACTTCCTGTTTCATAGTTGCTATCATGTTTGACAATATTTCTAGCATGTTTAGCATACAGTGGCATATTTTACTGTGCTGCTAATAGTGCATAACAGTGTAAAGCATGACACTTCCTTTTGCCAGTAGGTGGCGCTATAACTTATATGAGCATGTAGACGTCTTCAGGTCAGACCAACATGTTCTGTGCTAGACTAACTGAGACTTATTGCACTTGTATACTGACCGACTTTATAGAAACAGACACTGGCATTGTAGGCTACTCTCACAGGAAACAATCCTCATCCTCTGTAAAATGTGCTGCACACATCTGAATATTTGGTTTGAACTGTTCTGGAACAGTGTTGTAAATACAACTGAACCACTGATTTCTAGTAGTGTCCTCTTTTGGAAGACCAAAGTAGTTTTGCTTTCACAATGAAACAGCGTCTCCTTGACATGGCAGCGGCAGCAACACCGAGAATAAAAGTTACACCTTCTTTATTTGTGTGAATATTTGCGCGGCATTACAAATTTTCCCACACAGTGACGTAGACATGTGGGGCCGTTTAAACGAGGCATTTTAGGATGGGTGTGGAGTTTTGTAAAAAATATCTCTTTGGGTTTGAGACTTAAGTCTTCACAACTTTACAGATCTTCTTTATGCACCAAGAATATTAAGGTAACACAGTATCGGAACTCGAGAGCTTCTTGAACTTGTCGTATTAACATTCGTATTTGTAAGTTGAAATTTACACTCACAGCTCTGATGTGAAAAGCTGAATCTTTCAATTTGCAGACACAGACAATGATCAAAACACCTGTTTTGAATCATAAGTTTTAGATTAATGGTTACAAATGTGTAGAATTACATTTACATAAAGAAAATGGCATTCACAAATGTTTACGACATATTTACTTTTGCACTTTACTTCAGTTTCATTGCACAACGTGAAGTCGGCACTTACAACCTCTCAGATCTGGCAGTAAAAGTTCAAATCCTAGCGCTCACTTTTACTACTCATTTTGCGGTATTCAAAATGGGGCTTTGTTGCGAATGAAAACATTTTATTGGTCGATGCCCGACCAATGAACAACGCCAGCCATCCCGACTTGCCAAGAAAGACATTTGTGTTTTATGCATATGTATCAGTTATTTGTAAAACACTGCAAACTATTTTCACTGAAAATCCTTAGTTTTTACAGGATTTTAAGAAACTAGATTAATTTTGTCATTCAGGTATTGTCTGGTAGACAAATAATGCAACATATTTCATATGTTAATCCTATTACATATTGTAGAGTAAACTCGCTGTACCAGAGCAGCTGAGAAACAGTTGTGACATGCTTTGAACTCACCGCCACGCGATCACGTGGTTCATGGAGCTATCAATAGTACTAAACAAATTGCACTGTCAGTGAATGCTGTTTGAATGGGATTAATCGGGAAAGACAGCAGTTTCACTATATTTGCAGTGATTTCTAGTAATTATTAACACATAATATGCATTGATTGTGCATGGATATCTATGCTGACTATGCTTAACAATAGCATCTTATTCCGGGGAATGAAACAGCATTCGTGTTCAGCATTTAGAAGTTGTGGCCTAATGGTTAGATAATTTGATTTTTAAACCTAAGGTTGTGGGTTCAAATCTTGGGCCAGCAATACCACGACTGAGGTGTCCTTGAGCAAGGCACCAAACCCCCAACTGCTCCCCGGGTGCTACAGTTTAAATGGCTGCCTACTGTTCACTGCGTGTGTGTGCACTTTGGAGGGGTTAAATGCAGAGCATGAATTCTGAGTATGGGTCTCCATACTTGGCTGTATGTCACATCACTTTCATTATGTTCTTGTACTCATTGGCAGTCAAATGTGAAAAAACACCTTAAGTGTAACTTTTAACCAATAAATTAATTGTACTACATTTTAGCTCAGTCCTGTGTAGTTAATTTGAGGAGATTATGGTACTAAATAATATGCGCAATTATTATGATCTATGAAGAAGAGTGAGGGTGAGAGGAGGAGTACACGGAGAAGGAGGAAGAGGAAGAGGCAGAGGCTGAGGAAGACCTGAAGCAGGAGGAGAACGTGTGCAAAGAGGACCAAACTTATCAAATTACATTCTTGCAACACTAGTGGACCATGTTGTGAATCACGGATTGATGCTGAGGGAGGCTGGACTGAAAGTTCAGACAAATCTTAGCAGATATACAGTGGCATGTCATGAGGACTTTTCGACAGGAAAACAGGTAAAAGAAAATCTGTCTACTAGAGCTGCAACTAACGATTATTTTTCCTGTCGACTAATCTAACGATTATTTTTCAGATTAGTCGACTACTCTAACGATTATTTTTATTACAATAAATAATTTATCTAATGTTCTTTTTTTGATTAGTTAATGAATCCTTTGGATAACTTTACAAAAAAAAAATTATAAGTACAACTTCTAATATAATATTTCAACCTTTATGCATTTTCAACCAATGTGGTTGAAGTTTTTACAGTATACAAAAATAAAGAGGCAAAGAAAATTATTTTACTTTGGTAAATATGAGTTTACGATAGCGCTTATAATTAAACCACAGTAGCCACTAATTTACAGTTGTCTGAGACGTCATGAAATGTTCTTTAGCATCACAAACCATAAAAAGTAGTCAGGGTTCTGCTATGGTTTAGCATGGTTTCCAGAGATCTGGAGCTGATTCGGGTAGCTCAGTGTTCTGTGACTGTTGTCTCGCGGCGCGCTGTCTTTTAAGGGGCCGTTCACATATCACGTCTTTTGCACGCTCAAGTTCATTATTTCCAATGTAGACGTGTGTTATGCGCGCTCATAATGGAAGCAAAACAGGCGCGTCCGCACCGCATTGAGTTAAAAACATCTCAACTTTTCAGAATGCCGCAAGCGCACCGCAGGTCATGTGACAAGAACTAACCAATCAGCTTCATCCTTTCTCGTAACAATGTTGAAAGCTCAGCTAAGATGAAGGAACAGCTTATCTTATTTCCATTTATCCTTTGCTGAAATTTCCGCGTCTTCAAGGAGAGAGCACGTCATGGTTGCTTAGCAACGACAGCAACTGCCCGAGCGCTTTGGAAAGAAGGAGAAAGCGGCACGCCTAGCGTTTTCCACGCATTTTTACCCGCGATATGTGAACGGCCCCTAACGCGTGTTCGAAACCCGCGCCAACACAGACTTACTTTATTTTTTATTTTATCCTTACTTCAGCCGCTACGGATGATCATACCAATAACTTGTAATCTTTACAAGAATATCAGAATCATGCAATGAGCAAGTCTGCGTTTATTAGACACTAAATATTATCACATCAGTTTGTGCTTTTAGAATCGCCGAATCTGCTGCAGTCGTTCCATCACATCTGCAGCAGAGACCTGAACCAGGAAGTTGGTCACCAGATCACACCGTAAGCAGTTAAACCGTAACACCGGAGAGCGCCAGGATGTTTTCCTCTGAGGTGCTCGTGCTTCGCAGTTGTGCTACTGTGATACACCATATCGGTTTTGCAAAGGGAACAAATGGCCATTTTATTTGGCCTCTGTTTAAAGTATTCCCATACTTTTGATAACAGTGGTCTCTGTTTTTGTGATAGAATGCAACTTTCTCCATTCCCAGTATGCCATTATGCGAGATGTAAACAGTGTGATGCGTCAACGAATTTCACGCACGTTGACAGATTTTTGTAATCGATGACGTTGACGCGTCGTTGCAGCACTACTGTCTACAGTTACAGTAATCAGCCGCTTATTGTATGCACCATATCAGCACTTGTGATACCCCTTGACATTGTACAGTAAGTTACATGTATTATTCTCTACGTAGGATTGAGGGTCGGGAATGACAAGGAGGAAGGGATCCCATATTCAAGCAAGAACGAGAGAGAGAGATAATAAACATGGTTTTGGCAAATAATGCTATCAGGCTCAGAGAACTACAAGCAAACATTATCGGTGACCATGCCATTTTCATTGACAAGTTTTCACATTCAGATTTTCAACCTCTCTTTCAACTGATTAGCTACTGATTTATCTCCATACAAGAGCTTGTAACACTCCAAAGAGAAAGAAAGCCTTGAAATTGCATCGTA
Source organism: Carassius carassius (assembly GCF_963082965.1). Taxonomy (NCBI): domain Eukaryota; kingdom Metazoa; phylum Chordata; class Actinopteri; order Cypriniformes; family Cyprinidae; genus Carassius; species Carassius carassius. The sequence continues at coordinate 861,792 of NC_081777.1, forward strand.
TGTCACCTTTTACACATTCGGTTGACTATAGGTAACGTTAAAATATATTGCATTTAAATATAATTTCAAATAACACAATACAGTTAAGAATATAATCAAGTAGTTTGCATGTGCTTTAGTATGTTAGTCAACATCTAAACACGACAAAGGTTATTAGAACAATTATTCAAAATAAAATTACATATAATTTTTTTTTTAAATGTTAACAACATCTTGACATCTATTACAGTGAACTTTTAAAAAAGTCTGCTTAAGTGTGTTAAAGTCATTTAAGTGGTAATTTATTTCATTAATATTACATTTAAAGTACACTACAGGTGCACGTACAATTAAGTGATTAAATGAGCTCTGACATGATCATTTCTAGTCTGAATGTTTGTGACAGTTCTTCATCACTGTGTGTGACTGACAACCAATGTTTCATGATGATGAAGATAAAGGTGATGATGAAGATGAGGTCTCACCTTTAGCTCCTCGCAGCACAAACCCGAAGCCTTCGTTCTCCTGCTTCTGTAAAACCACCGTTTTCTGCTCGGTCACACAATCGCTGTGGAGGAAATGACTCGCGTTATTCAAGCCCTTCATCATCCTCCTCCTCCTCACCGCCGCGCGGTTCATCATTACACATCATCTGTATCGATCGGTGTCGATCACTCGGTGATGAATGACGATGATTCGATGATCATAAACGCGCGCGTTCCTCGCGTCTCTCCACCGCTGGAGCTCCGGACGCGTGATTAGACGCTTCACTTATCGCCTCAATAACGCGACGCTCAGAGCGTGAGACGCGATGCACATTGAACGACCAACGACGTCTGACGCATGTGTCACAGACGCGCATCTGTCGCGCCTGGGGAACTTGCCAACTTCAGAAAAATAAAAATAAAAAAGGGACAATCGTGTTTTTTCTTTTTCTTTCGACATATCAAATGCAAAAATGCAATTTTATTTATTCATAAAAACTATAAAACATTCTAAATTGTAAAGAAACAAGTTTCAAAGAAATCTAATTTCGTTTTCATAATCAATATGGTGCAACACTGAATCATAATTTAAATAATGGCTAAATGTTCAAACTGACACCTACCAGATCAAATCCGAGATATAACACTAAATCTCTTGCAACACACATGCTTCAATACTTTTGACTTGTTAATCTGCTTTTTAATGATGTATTATAATAACAAAATTTATGTCGATGTAGACAGGACTTAATAAATCAATGTACTTCATATGTAAACATCCATTGGGAATGTTTAACTCCTACAAATACTTACTGGAGTAAAATCACTTTAACACTGACCTCTCAAAGACTATTGTCTTATTATATAAGCTCTAAAATATCCAAACAAGCTCATTTGATAATTGTCAAGATTTCAAAGACACTAACGCCTGCTGTGCTTCATAATTTAAGAATTAATCTCTTGTCTGAGGAAATGTTTTTAATTAAAAAGGTCATGATCTTATGACTAAGAGATCATTGTGTGTAAAAACAAAAACTTAATCTTGAACTGAGTTGATCTGAGTAATGACACTGTTGTCTTTTTTTAGAGCGACTTTACAGCAGAGTTTGGATTTGTCTCATATTTGATAGTGTTTGCACGATTGACTGTTATTATCATTACTGTGAAGCCGCTTTTACACAGTCAGTATAGAGCTGTGTAGTGTTACAGAAACTGGACTTGCAGGTTTTTTGAGAAGAACTGTATGCTTTTAATCAGGTCTGACTGAGGTCTTACCCATCGATGCTGTCATAGGAACCAACAGTGAAATGTTTGAAGAGATTTTTCCTGTCGCTGCGCTCCATTCTGCTCTCTGGTGAACAAATGACAACATTATAGCAGATCATCTTATGATCAAGAGCATCTGGAAGGAGCTGGAGGAACTGGACATTAATGGAGTCAATCAACATGCACTGACAATTAACAACTGGTTTAAACTTATAGAAACTCACAATATTTAGCAAAGGCTTTTAACTTTGAAGGTGAAGAACAAAGCAGCTCAAGCTAAGGATGAGACTGTGATGGTATTCTCTCACCACAGACACTCTTGAGGGACTTACTTGGTCTCTCTTTGTCAGGTTTGACAGGAATGTCTTCCAGACACCTGGCAGGGAACCAGCCCACCTGTCCTCGACAGCAGCCCTCCCAGTATCCACCTTCACCCACGCTCAGAACTACACAACACACAAGACAACTGAAGGAAGGGAAAAAACCACTCATATGGAGGGTGTTTTCTGCCCATTTTAAATAATTCAATTCAGTTATACGTATTAAGATCAGATTAGCAATTTCATGATAGAAAACTGCATGCAAAATATGTGCCAAAATTAAAAATTAAATTATTTAAAATATTTTTTAATGAGCATTAACTCTTTCCATGTTTTTACTGTTATACGCTAGGGGGCGCTCTATTACGCATCTCTTGAATGACTCGAGAATCACTTGATCAAAAACACAGACCAGGAAGATGCAGAAACGAGTGATCTCATGCATATGTATGTATATGTATATGAAAAGTAATGCGATCATCAACACTAACCACATATAAATGAAAACTGCCTAATGTTAGTGAGTGAAATGTGGATGCTTTGGAGTGCTGAAGCCATCTACTGCAGCTTTGCTTTGATAATATTACTGAATTTGATCCAGATGTAGTATTGGATAAAAATGTCATTTTCTCAGCTATTTGCTCAAAAGGTTGCTTTTTTATGAATCCTAGATACATTCAAGTGTTGTAAATCTGGTGTTCATTTTTATAACTGAATTGATTTATTTAACTATAGCAGAAAATACCTTCGATACACTTAAAGGAGAAATTCTGCATGTATGCAGTGAGATCTGACTGCGCTGACCTCTGACCCTGTCATTCTTGTGCAGGCTGATTTCTCCACCAGCTTGAGGTTGGTATGAGCGGACAGCGATAAAATAACGACCAGGAACAGCGCTGTACAGCTTCCTCCTGGAGCTCTGGACACACGGCCTCCCATTGACACTGCAGGAGCAGAAACACATTCACTCCAGGACTGCATTCATATCAACTGTAATTAATAATACATAAAACATTAGATATAATGACACCCAGAGACTGCTAAGCACTGTATTACTGTCATTGAAGTCCTGGAAGAGCTCCCTCTGCTGGAAACTACTGAGCATGAACAACAGAACCTGAAGATTGTCATAACATTAGCTAAAGCACACATTTTTAAAGCCTGTGCAATTCTTCTCACATTATACACTATTATTATTAAAAATATTACAAAATGAAATGCAGCTTTCTTCACATTTTATGGATGCCTCTTACATGTGTAACAGTGTTGTGTATTCTGATGGTCGTCTCTAACATTTGAACAAACGACCAACCAAATCAACCAATCAACATTTCAATCAACTTAACCTAAGATAGCCCTTAACAACACTCGAGGTGACCAAAGTGCTTTCCAATAAGAGCAAAATAAAAACGTAAAAACAAAAGCATAAAACTACAACAAAATAAGTAAGATCAGTGAAGTGGGGTCCGGAATTAATCTCACAAGCGCGACCTTGATCAGTTAAAAATTACTTCATGTACGCACTAGGGGTGACCCCGAATAGTCGACGAATCGATGCTTTGATTCGAGGAGCCTGATTTGACTACCAATCTAAAAGTCGAATATTCACAGGGTGTTACTGATTATGCCATTTTGCATCAAATGCACCACTCTACGCAGCTCAAAACAGAAATGCAAACATTAACTGCTAACGTTTTAGGGTAACGTTATAATGAGAGCACTATCGACTTAACGTCACCTAAACATAAAACATTACTTACCCCGTTTATATCTGCAAAGTGTCCATTACACATTTCCCTGTGTGTTAACATCAGTAATTATGTTAGTTGAATGTCTGACTTGACTCTTGTTAATGTATTTTCCCCCACCCCCAAACATATGATTAGACTATCAGTCGAATAACAGCAGGATTCGAAAATTCCGATTCGACTATGAAAATCCTTAGTGGGGACACCTCTAGTGCACACACAAATATGGTTAAAATGCTAAGCACTATAATGACATGACATTCACAAAGGAGTCTGAAGTGATACACATATTTAGATAAATTTTGAGGTGCATAATTTGGAAAATGAAAGTAATCCACAGCGTCCTCAGATGTTGGGAGAAAATGAAGACTCTTAGGTTCAGTCTTATAAACAACCCCGGAGCACTGGGATGGCTTGCGATACATTGTTGATGTTACAGCTTCAGTCAGTATAGAGCACAGAGAAAATAAAGCGCAGAGAAAATTAAGGACAGCATAGATCTGTAGCAATGCAGGGCTGTCAATCAGCCGCTGTGGACGGGGCCTGAACAATGTGACATCATACTGCGTCAGAATCAAAACGCAGGTTTAGTGATACTGATTTAGTTTGAAGGGGATTAAAAAATTAGGAGTGGGTGGATTTTTATTATTGTAGGATGGTTGTGCACACACACTGCCAACACACATTTATGTCCAAACATCATGTAAACGTGGATTTTGCATAGTGGGTGCCCTTTAAGCCAAGGCTGATTTAGTTTTATTTTGTTGCAAAAATTAAACTAAACGTGTTAACTGGATTAAATATGTACCTACAGTCATTTGTTACCCTGCAACACAAAAGCAGTAGCACAGGTATATTTGTAGCAATAGCTACATTGTATGGGTCAAAATTATTCGGATATTAAGTAAAGATCATGTTCCATGAAGATATTTAGTAAATGTTCTACCGTAAATATATCAAAAATTAACTTTTGATTAGTAATATGCATTGCTAAGAACTTAATTTGCAACAGGTTGCAACTTTAAGAATGATTTTCTCAGTATTTAGATTTTTTTGCAATATTTTTTCAAATAGTTGTATCTCAGCCAAATATTATCCTCCTAACAAACCATACATCAATGGAAAGATTATTTATTCAGATTTCAGATGATGTATAAATCCCATCCATTGACCCTTATGACTGGTTTTGTGCTCTAGGGTCACATGTGTGTGATGGGAGGAGAGGAAAGCTTTCTGTTTGTGTTTGGTGAACTCTGTCCTACCATTTCTGCGGCACGCTCTGCTCATCCTCCAGGCTGATGGACAGGGAATGGCTGCTCGGGACGGATCTGCCGCCGCGGCCCATCATCTTTCCCCGTCCACTCGGGTCTCTATGCATCTTCTGCAGGGACAGACTGATCTGCTCTGGACTCACGGCTCGCGTCACCAGGTTCATGTCACTGTTGGAGCGCAGCAACCCCCGAGACACAGAAAGACTGTTCTTTTGAAGAGACCCTCGCTGTCTGGAGTTCAGCGGGACCTCGGGGAACCGCACTGACACACACAAACACACACACACATATGAAACAGAAGACAGGTCAGCTGAAGAACAGCTCATGATAAATCCATTAAACTGTTAGGACCAAAGATGAGGTTAAAGTGAGCAGGAAGCCAAAAAAATAAAATAAAATACAATGATAAGAATCTTTGTAAGTGTAATAACCAGTGCTGGGGAAAGTTGCTTTTAGAAGTAATGCATTATAATACTGCGTTACGTCATTAATGTGTTATGTTACTTTTGCGTTACTTTTTCTCATCTGGGCAGGGCTTGCTGTGCAAATGTTATTCACACCAAAAGTGAAATGAATAAGCCTCAGCAATTCTGGATTGCATGAAGCATAGAATGCAGGAGAAGAAAGTTCTCCTGCAAACACTCTTCAGCAAATTGTCATGGTTCATGGGTTCACTGTCTCATCCTTGCTCTGTTTGTATGTGTGTGTGTGTGTGTGTGTGGGGAGTGGGCATGTCACTGATTGGAGATGAGTACTCATCGGTTCCAGCTGTGGATCATTTACAGTTCTGTATGAGCTCTGCTAAAGCTGTTTTGTGTTGTTAAATTCCTGTGTTGTCTGCCGTGTCCTGACCAGCGGATTGTCTCTTGTTCTTCACTCCTTGCTGGCTTTTGTTCCTGTTTGGATTCTGCTGTCTTGTTGTCACACTCTCCTGGTGGAACTTCTTTGCTTACTGCTAATAAACTTTTATTTTTCTGCACTTGAATCCTTCTGTCTTATTTCCTGTGACAGAAAAATCTGACCACACAATGGATTCAGCAGAGGCTTGCGAATTTCAGGATCTGGTGGCAACAACAATGCTGGTATGGATTGGAAGGGGGAGCAGATGCTGGCCACTGGACGAGCCATGCAGGTGTTAGTAGCACAGGTGTCCGAGCTCACCACCCAACTGCAGCTCATAAGATCACCCACTGCGCCACCCACACTGCCTGTCCCCTGATGCCCGTGAACAATTCCTCCCAGCAAGAACCACGACTACCTACACTGGAAATGTACGCCAGAGAACCTAACCTGTGTATAGCTTTCCTAACTCTCTGTTCTTTTCTCTCCAGCCACAGACATTTTCCATGGAGAAGTCTAAGGTGGCACTAGTGCTGACGTTGCTGTCAGGGAAGGCAGCGCTGTGGGGAACAGCGGTGTGGGAGAACCAACATCACTGCTGTTCCTCGTTCCAAACCCTGGCAGTGGAGATGAGGAGAGTTTTTGATCACGCGCTGGCTAGGCACGAGGCGGCGTGCATGCTGCCTGATCTCCGCCAAGGTGACAATTCTGTTTTCAACTATTCCATCCAGTTCCGCACCCTGGTGGCGGAGTGACACTGGAACAGGGAGGCGCAGTGGGACGTGTTCCTGCATGGGTTGGCTGATCGTATACAGAGAGAGATTTTCACTGTGGAATTTCCCACAAGGTTGGACGAACTCATAGACTTGTCTCTCCATGTGAATCTATGGCTTCAGCAATGTGACCTGTGAGGTTGTCACAAGCCTATATCAGAGTTTCCTGAATATTATTCTGTGGATTTTGGGGGTACGGTCAGCCACTCGCCTGAGGGTGAACCAATGCAGGTGGGTATAGCTCGGCTTTCCCAGGAGGAGAGAGATTTTTGTAGAACGAAAGGACTGTGTTTGCACTGTGGCATTGCGGGACATTTTCTGGTTGAGTGTCCAGTTAAAGGGTTAAGCCCAACAGTAGGTCTGAGGTTACTGTCGGTTGGAGTGTCTCAATAAAGCCACATCTACTACTCTCCTCCCGGTTAGACTGCAGTGCGTGGCCAGAAGACATTACTCCAGGGTGCTATTGGACTCCGGAGCAGAAGGTAACCTCATGGACATTGGTCTGGCCCAACACCTTCACATTCCCACCATCTCACTTAGTCAACATATTTCTGTGATGCTCTCAAATTTCAAACGCAACCCTGCATCAGTCGCTCCACCATTCCCATCACGCTCGTCACATCAGTAAATCACTCAGAAATGATCACATTTTTACTTACTGACTCTCCATTGGCTCCGGTGGTGTTTTGTCATCCTTGGTTCACTCACCACAACCCTAAAGTGGATTGAGGCTGGAACATCATCAAGTCATCATATCCATATGGAGCGAATTCTGTTATACCTCTTGTATTGTGTCTGCTTGTTCCTCTGTTTCTTGTGTCTTTGCAGGATGAGGTGGTGAATCTGTCTTACATGCCCAAGGAGTACCATGACCTGAAGGAAATGTTCATTGAGTCCAGCGCAGCTTCTCTTTCTCCTCATCGTGCCTATGACTGTGCCATAGATTTAATCCCAGGTATGGCACCTAAGGGCAGGTTATGCTCGCTTTCTGCTCTAGAAAGGGAGGCCATGGAGAAATACATTTCTGATTCTCTGGCAGCCGTGCTCATTAGTCCTTCCTTCTTCTCCAGTGGGGGCAGGGTTTTTCTTTGTCACAAAGAAGGATGGCTCTCTGCGACCCTGTATTGATTACCGAGGCTTGAACAACATCATGGTAAAGAATACCTATCCTTTGCCATAGATGTCTTCAGCATTCAAGCAGTTGCAGGGAGCATCCATCTTCTCCAAATTGGATTTACGCAATGCTTATCGTTTGGTCTGCATAAAGAAAGGTGATGAATGGAATTCTGCTTTTAATACCGCCAGGGGGCACTTTGAATATCGGGTGATGCCTTTCGGGTTATCCAACTCCCCCGCTGTTTTCCAAGCACTTGTCAATGACGTGCTGAGAGATATGGTCGACCAGTTCATATATGTCTACCTGGATGACATATTGATTCTTTCCTCCTCTCACCAGGAGCACGTTCAGCACATCAGGTATGTGCTCCAGAGGCTGCTTGAGAATGGGCTTTTTGTCAAAGTGGAGAAATGCGCGTTCCATGCACAGTCGGTTCTATTTATCTCTGGCTGAACGCATTTACGACATTTGTAAAAGAGAGTTGTTGGCTGTTAAGTTAGCATTGGAGGAGTGGTGTCATTGGTTAGCCCCTTACCAGTCACCCCACATTTTTTGGCATGGAGACAGAAATGACATACCCAAAATAAAAAGGTTTTGCTCATGATTCTTTCTGCCTAGAAACATAATTAAAAAAATTTCACAAAGCTGACACTTCAAAGTTTACTGTTCGGGAATCAGAATTACTCAGACTGTTATGATAATAGAGAAGCTCAAACATAAAAACAAAAATAAAAATATTAAAAACATATTTTTTTAATGTATTACAGTTTTTACAATCGCTATGACAGTTTTTTCAATACCTTTAACAAGTTTCCTAAACTCTTAACACGTTTAGCACAACATCTGTCTTTGTAGGCTATACAATTAACACATTTCTGTTATGTGGAAGGAGGTTGATGAACCCAAAAGTAGACAGAATGCTCTCACAAGATTTATTGAAGACAAAAAACAGAAAACAAAACCCACGAGGGGGCAAAACAAGACAAAAGGCAAAAGCCTTGAATAAGACTTGACTAAGACCTGACGATGACTAAACAGTTACTAACAACAAAACAATTTACATTATACGTTGAACAGAACTCCAGACAAAATACTCACAGCAAGATATCATTTAAGATAGACAGTGACAAAGCTTGACAACATCTGACAACGTTTGACGACAGTTGGCAATATTTGCCAATGAACCGACCCAGGACAGAGAAACACAAGGGGTTCATAAAGGGAGGCTAATAATGAACACAACAGGTGAAACTGATACGCTAATAATTACAAAACGAGGATCACAAGGGGGCGGGGTTACATGATGAGACAACGCAAGCACATGGCCAAACAAATGGTCATGTGCTGCACATGAAAACATGGGCCTGTCATGATTCTGCCGCTAGACAAGAGAAAAATCAAGAACAAGATGGCAGGATCATGACAGAACCCCTCCCTTAAGGAGCGGCTACCAGACGCTCCCTAAGGGAAACTAGACACGAGACCTAACAGACTGTGACAAGGACACAAACCAACAAAACATGACGAATAACACTAATGGCAAACATGAAAAAACAATCACAGGGTTAGGGTGCAAAATCAAAAACAATAAACAAGGCAGAGGAGGTGGGGGAAACACAAAGTCCTTGGGGAGCAGTCCAGGGTGAACAGGTGGACTGGGGGTCTTGGGTCGACAGGACGATGGCTGATGGCGAGGGGCCCGGGCAGACCTCGATGGGGACACATGAGGAACAGTCTTGGGAGAAACAGTCCGGGGTGATGTGGTGACAGGGGTGACCGGGGAAACGCACAGGGGTACAGAGGGCGAAGAAACAGGAAGCCAGACCGGGGGAACAGTAGGGGACACAACAGGACACATGACTGGGGGTGTAGCAGGCGGCCGAGGAGCGGAGAGAGGAATGGAGCTCACAGAATCTGACTCTGATCCCACGCTCCACATCTCTGCCTTGGAAACAGCGTTGTCTGTAGCGTTGTCTGTAGCCGTTTCTGGAACAGCGCTCACGGCAGCTGACTGGGGTACGACGCTCACGGCAGCTGACTGGGGTACGGCGCTCACGGCAGCTGACTGGGGTACGGCGCTCACGGTGCTCTTAGAGTCAGTGGACTCAGGACAAGACATGACTGACTTGCCAGGGGCCTCAAGAATCTGGACAAGACACTTTAGGTATTCAGCCAATGTGTCAGCAGCGACAAGGACAGGCATCTCTTGATGAGCTGAAACAGCCCACAAGACAGCTTCTGCAGCTGAATCGGCCGCGACTCTCTCAGCGGTACTCACGACAGCAGGCTCTGGAACCCTGCCTTCAATAGCTGGTTCAGGGACAGCGCTTGCAGTAGCGGGCTCTGGGACAGCACCTGGGACAGCGCTTGCAGTGGCGGGCTCTGGGACAGCGCTTGCAGTAGCGGGCTCTGGGACAGCGCTTAGGACAGCGCTTGCAGTAGCGGGCTCTGGGACAGCACCTTGGACAGCGCTTGCAGTAGCGGGCTCTGGGACAGCGCTTGCAGTAGCGGGCTCTGGGACGGGCAGAGATGAAGGGCGAGAGGCTCCCTTTCTCCTCTTCTTTCTCTTAGGTCGCGGTGTGGAAGTCATAGCCGGACATGTGGCCGGTTGGAGAAGCTCAGCGGGATCTGTGACTTGCGTTGGAAGGGCAGTCTCAGACAGCGCTGACTCAGTCGAGGATGACTCCGACGGAGAATCCCACGAAGTCCGTCTCCCTCGTTTGCCACGAAGATCAACAGGAGTGGATGGGACCTCAGAAGAAGTGGAGTGAGCCTGGTCCCCTAGAGAAACAGCAGCCAGGACCCGACCCTCCAGGATCACAGGCAGCTTGGCTGGTGGCGACAACACGGTGTGACTCTGCGGCTCCTCCCGAGAGAAACGATCCCAGAGTTGGGCATAATTTCTCAGGATCCACTCACCCTGGGACGAGAATGGAAGGTTGACCCTCTCTCTGTCGGTGGGGGCCGACAACCAGCATTATTCACGGATCTCTGATTGTCGCTGGAGCAGGGAGGACATACGGTCTACTGGGTTCCTTTTTGGTCGGTTCATTCTGTTATGTTGATGGAGGTTGATGAACCCAAAAGTAGACAGAATGCTCTCACAAGATTTATTGAAGACAAAAAACAGAAAACAAAACCCACGAGGGGGCAAAACAAGACAAAAGGCAAAAGCCTTGACTAAGACTTGACTAAGACCTGACGATGACTAAACAGTTAATAACAACAAAACAATTTACATTATACGTTGAACAGAACTCCAGACAAAATACTCACAGCAAGATATCATTTAAGATAGACAGTGACAAAGCTTGACAACATCTGACAACGTTTGACGACAGTTGGCAATATTTGCCAATGAACTGACCCAGGAAAGAGAAACACAAGGGGTTTATAAAGGGAGGCTAATAATGAACACAACAGGTGAAACTGATATGCTAATAATTACAAAACGAGGATCACAAGGGGGCGGGGTTACATGACGAGACAACGCAAGCACATGGCCAAACAAATGGTCATGTGCTGCACATAAAAACATGGGCCTGTCATGATTCTGCCGCTAGACAAGAGAAAAATCAAGAACAAGATGGCAGGATCATGACAATTTCTTGTTGCATTGATACAAAATGCATACAGTTAACACCAATTTAAAATGCTTGAACTTCTTTTACACACAAGCTCAACCAAGACCAAAACAATGTAATTTTACAGTCAAATTTACAAATGTTTTCACACTGTATGTCAGAACAGATAACTTCATTTTCTAAACATAACTTATATAGGCTAAAGTCAAAGTGAACAGCTGTTCATATTGTGAAATGAAACACAAATATATTTCCTGTATTTTATTCCATTGCTAATGAGAAACAGCTTATTGCAGTTATGCAAATATATAAATCGCAGCTGATTCCCATCTAGGAACCACACTCAGGTGTTAAGGTTTTTTCAATTGCATAATCATATGTTCTAAAAGAGGACTCTTTGGGCTGATCTTGTGTGGAAAATGAACAGTATAGAGCAACACAAAGAGAAAGAAAGAAAGAAAGAAAGAAAGAAAGAAAGAAAGAAAGAGAATGCCTGCACGAGGGAGAGGAAGACGAGTACCAGGAAAAGGGAGAGGAGTGGGGCGAGGTAGAGGGAGAGGAGTTAGAATGCGTGGTGGCGCTCAAAGAAGGTCCGGAGCTAGGGTAACTGATCAAATAAGAGCTTCTATCATTGACCATGTCATAAACCACGGGCTATCATACAGAGAGGCTGGTGAACGAGTACAGCCAAATCTCAGCCGGGACACAGTGGCATCCATTGTCCATATTTTCAGAGAAACCAACAGGTAGGATATTGCTTCTCCTACAGCAAAGTGTAAATAATTTGACCATTTACTGTATTAGAGTGACTGTTACGGGCGGTCGGACACCATCCTTAGCATAAAGGAGAGACGCACACCGAACAGCTCGTATCAACAATAATATAGGGGATTTTATTTAGACAGAATGGATATTAGAAAGGTTGCTTAACAATCAGCAAACAAAACAAAACAAAAACTGCAAACGCGGAACGTTTTCTACTGCCGGGTGGACGGCTGAACAGCAATTTTCAAAGCCAGCAAGCACGGATGTGCACTGCAGACTCTCGGGGTGCGCGCACAGAAATGATCAGGAAGCCTTTTATAGCACAAGAACAGGCTCCGCTCAGGTGTGGCTCATCTGTAATCAAGAGGGGAAGAGACACTACACTCAAACACGTGTAGCAACAAACACCAGAGCTGGGGGACGTAACACCCCCACCCCAAAATGGTGACCTGTCGCCATACATTGAATATATAAACTCTTTGTTCTGTGTTCAGCTCACTGTTCGAACCAACCCAGATGATAGAGTTCCAGCTACCAATAATCAGTACCTTCGAATAAGGTATACCTGTATGTGAAGATACTTAGAATTACAAAAGATATTATTATTAACTATAACTTAGATATAGGCCACCTAGGAGAAGAAATTGTTAGGAATTTCTAATCAATAAGGAGACATGCAAATTCTTCATAATAAACAAAACCCTTTTTTTTTTTTATAAAAGGCGAAAAAAATATATATATATATATATTTATATATTAAGCATCCACTCTAGACAACGCCTCTGCAATAATATTGTCTATTCCCCGGACATGAACAATTTGGAGGTTAAACGGTTGAAGCAATAGACTCCAGCGCATTAACCTACGGTTTGAATTGTACATGCGACTGAGGAATTTGAGTGGGTCATGATCAGTATAGACCTTAATTGGATGTACTGTAGAGCCTAAATACACTTCGAAGTGCTGAATGGCTAGGACTAAGGCCAAAGTCTCTTGTTCGATAGTGGAGTACTTTCGCTGGGCAGAATTTAATTTCTTAGAAAAGAAACTCACGGGATGGTTTATGTTATCAGCGCCTGATTGTAAAAGGACAGCACCAACGCCTACGTTGCTGGCGTCTACAGCAAGCTGAAACGGTTTGTTGAAATCTGGCGCAGCAAGCACGGGAGCAGTCAACAAGAGAGCTTTGACGTTTTCAAATGCTCTATTACAGGACTCCGTCTAGTCAAATTTAGTTTTGGGGCTCAACAGGTTAGTGAGGGGACATACTACAGTCGAAAAGTTCTTACAAAAACTAGGATAGTAGCCTACCATTCCTAAGAATCGGCGTAACGCTCTCCGATCGGAAGGCACAGGAAATTCTTGAATAGCAGCCACTTTAGCCATTACTGGCAAAACATGTCCTCTACCAACTACCCGCCCCAAGTAAGTGACAGTGGCTTTTCCGAACTCACATTTTGCTAGATTAATTGTGAAATTTGCATTGGATAGTCTACGGAAAAGCTCTCGAAGTTGTGTTATGTGTTCGGACCAGTGTGTACTATATAGAACTATGTCGTCCAAATACGCTTCGCAATTTGAAATTCCAGCTACAACAATATTCACCAAACGCTGGAACGAGGCAGGAGCGTTTCTCATCCCGAAAGCCATAACTTTATAATGCATAAATGCATCTGGGGTCACAACAGCTGATATTTGTTTTGCCCTAGGTGTAAGAGGCACTTGCCAGTAACCTTTTAGGAGGTCGATTTTAGTGACAAACGTGGCCGAGCCCACACGGTCTACACAGTCATCCATCCGCGGTAACGGAAAACAGTCTGGCAGAGTGATGGCATTAACACGCCTGTAGTCCGTACAAAACCTGTGAGTGCCGTCAGGTTTGCCAACTAAAAGGCACGGGGAGCTCCAAGGGCTAAAGCTAGGCTCAGCAATATTATTCTTTAACATGTACTCAACCTCCTGCTGCAGGATAGCTCGCTTTTCCGGATTTACCCTATATGGGTGCTGTTTAATCGGCCCTTTATCACCCACGTCTATGTCATGTTCCAGGACCGAAGTTACGGTTGGAACATCTCCAAATAACTTAGGGAAGTCACTTATCACAGACAATATGTCAGCTGTTTGAGAGGGAGTTAAATGTGGCAAATGGTTCGCAATAACCCCCAGCATAGCAGAGTTATTTAGTCGACTCTCAATCACGCATCGCGACGGAGGAGTCACCAAGTCATCATCCTCCACCAGTGAAGAGAGCAACACAGATTCGACTGGACTGGGTAAGTTAAGGTTACACAAGGCAGTGTTAACACATTCACGCTGATAATACGGCTTGAGCATGTTTATATGGCAGACGCGAGAATGCCGTCGCTTATCTGGGGTTAAAATTACATAATCCAGATCAGATATTTTCTTTTCCACAGTACATGGCCCTCTAAATCGTGCCTGAAATACAGAGCCGGGCACGGGAAAAAGAACCAACACTTGGTCTCCTGGTTTAAACGTACGAGCTCTTGCTTTTTATCATACCACGTTTTCATGTTAGATTGAGTCTTTTCTAAATTTTCTCTAGCGAGTTCACGTGCTCTCTGTAGTCAGCTACGAACGTCGCTTATGAACTGTAACGCGTTACGAGAAGTAGGTTTGCTTAGCCATTGATCTTTAATGACTCTCAGTGGTGTGCGAACGTTGTGAGCAAACACTAGCTCTGCAGGGCTGAAACCGATTGACTCTTGCACGACTTCTCTAGAGGCCATAAGCATCCAAGGAATCGCCTCTTCCCAGTCTGTACCCACCTCTAAACAATATGCACGCAGCATAGATTTAAGCGTCTGATGGTAACGTTCGAGAGCGCCTTGGCTCTCTGGATGGAACGCGCTAGAAATGCGGTGCTTAATTTGAAGCGACTTTAGGACTTGAGAAAAGACTCGAGAAGTAAAATTTGTTCCTTGGTCACTTTGAACGACTTTTGGTAGTCCCACAAAAGAAAATAATTTTAACACAGCCCTGCACACGACTTTAGCAGTGATCTTCCTCAGAGGCACCGCCTCGGGGAAGCGAGTAGCGTTACACATAATCGTTCACAGATACTGATATCCACTTTTTGACCGCGGAAGAGGACCGACGCAGTCAATTATTACCTTTTCAAAAGGCTCACTGATGGCGGGTATGGGGTACAACGGTGCAGGTGGAATTGTCTGGTTTGGTTTACCACTTACCTGGCAGACATGGCACGTTTTACAATACCGCCGCACATCACGCTTCAGGCCAGGCCAGAAAAAGTGACGAAGAACACAGTTGAATGTTTTAGTCACACCTAAATGACCAGAAACACCATCATGCGCAACACTCAGAATAGCGCGTCTGTTTTCAGATGGCATAACGATTTGCTCAACGTCGTTCCACTCATTACTTTTCTGAGGTCTCCACCTCCGCATAAGTAAGCCATCTCTGATGAAAAAGGTCGGATTCTCAGTTGCACGGTCTGTGTTACAACCCAGCTCAAAGTCATAACATAAAGAGGACAACTGACAAGATGATTTCAAATAAAGAAATTGTAAGTTTATTTAAAATTAAACAAATAATGTCTAGGGTTCGAACATAAGATAATTATAGTAAATATCAACACAAAATCAAATCAATAAACAGTTGGAAATGAGGTTGGTAGAGTTGTGGAAATCATATGGGAACACAAACTCAAGAACCCACTCTTCAAACAAAAATCACAAAACACAAATGAGAGAGAGCTAGGCAAAATTCAGGAGCTCCTTAAATAGTTTGCCACAGGTGCAGCTGATCTTCATTAGAGCAATTCCGCCCATCAAGACGGAGTCAGTCCTAGAACTCAAAAGATAAAAGAAAACAGGGGCAGGGATGTAACAGTCTGAAAAAGATCGAACTGCTTTAAAACATGAAACAAGAGTGGGGTCTTTTTGTTGAGCATTAATAAGTTTCTCTAA
Organism: Carassius carassius; assembly: GCF_963082965.1. NCBI lineage: Eukaryota > Metazoa > Chordata > Actinopteri > Cypriniformes > Cyprinidae > Carassius > Carassius carassius. The sequence continues at coordinate 877,893 of NC_081777.1, forward strand.
TGACAATGAGACATCTAATTGTTTTTTTTTCTCTTACCTCATCGTTCACTACAGGCACAGGACTACTGCAGCACTGAGTAAAAGCAGGCTCGAAGAGCCTCTCACATTCAGCAGGGTGAGCAATGAAGCTGTCACTCAGGTCGACATCATTGGGAGGTACTGCTTCCCTTAACCTCTGAGTCTGCGACCTAGTGACAACATTAGTGGGAAAAACCTCTGGGAATTTCTGTGCGCACTCATCGGGACCTTCTTGAAAGAGTGGCACCGAAACAACCTCAGGTGGAACATCGCCACGGCTCCACACGTTTCCACCGGCTAGGTCATTGCCAAGGAGAAACGTGACTCCAGGGATTGGTAAAGAGTCCTGAACGCCAACAACCACATCACCACACACCAAATCTGAATCAAGATGCACGTTATGTAAGGGAACATCGAGAAAACCCATCTCAATTCCTCTAACAAGAACTCTACTACAGGTTGCAGTCTTTTCAGACAATGGCAACAAGCCACGGAGGAGGAAATACTGCGCAGCGCCCATATCTCGCAAGATGCGCACAGTGACAGCCTCCGCACCAGGCACAGATACGGTCCCATTCGTCAGGAAGGGCTCGTACATGGACTGGGTTTTATTTGGCTTTATCTCTGCATGAAGGACTAGCGATATATTCATTGAAGAAAAACTAACAAGACCCATTGGTTTTGTGGACTGTTTTTTTTCAATATCAAGCAGTCTGCTATAACATGCCCAGGTTTTTTACAATAAAAACAGTGTCTGTCTTCTTGTTTTACTGCAGTCTTTTTCGTGTCAACATCAGTGGTCGTAGAGGGATTACTTCTTAAACGAAAACGTTCTTTGGCAATGTTATCTGTTAAAACATATTCGTCAGCAAGTATAGCAGCTTCAGAAATTGATTCGGCCTTCCGCTCAGTTAAATAGGTGGCCACATCATAGTCACCGCTCTGCTCCACTGTTAGCGACGAGTAAACCTTCTGCGCCCTTCCCACTAAAACGTTGTAACGATATCAACCTTCATATTCATCCGGAAGAAGGAGGCGGGAACCGGCGGACAATCAAAAACATTTTAATAACAAAATAAACACAAAACAGCGCACCAGCCCCTCACGGACGACTGGTGCGCATAAAATAAAAACCAAAACACAACTAAAAGCCCAGGCCTGGTCCTCTCTCGTCCTTCACTGTCGTCGCTCCAGTTTTATATCCTTCCATCTCCTCCATGGGCCTCGAGACCGGTGGGACGAACAGGTGTAGTTCATCTCCAATCACTCCCCCGGCCTCGCTCCCATGTCCCTCGGCCCCGCCCCACTCGTCACATACCCCCATCGCCCCTCGCAGGCCGGGGGGTACTCCCGAGACTGCGCTCTACTCCCCCCCCCCCCCCTCCCTCCGGGGGGGCCGCTCCCGGGGACCTGCGGGAACCTGGGGGTAGGACAGGCGAGGCGAGAGAAAAGGAGATGGAAGGAGGAGCGACAGAGACGAGAGAGGGGAGAGAGGAAAAAAAAAAAAAAATTCCGGTTCCCAGACGCACTGCTGCTCGGCCCTCTACCGGCTGGGCGATCTCCTCCGCGGTGCCTGGCGGTGGCACTGGACGGCCCTCGGCGGACGGCACGACACCCCTCCGCCGCCCGGTGGACGGCGACGGCTCCTCCGGTTTTGGGCAGCCGGCAGGAGTCCCCCGTTCCCTGCTCCTCCGGATACCTTCACGGAGGCAGCAGGCTCCGGCCCCCTGGCGAACGGCGCCGACTCCTCCGCTCCCTCACGGACGGCAGCCGTCCCTCCCTATCGTGGGCGGTCGGCAGCGAGCTCGCCCGTCCCCGGCAACTCGCTCCAGTCCACCGCCTTGAGCGTCCCTGGCGGCATCCTCCTCGCCAGCTCGATGGCACCGCGGATTCACCACAGCGGCGAGGGATCTTCAGCAGCGCGTCCCTCCTTCTCCCGGGCTTCGGCACCACTGTAACGATATCAACCTTCATATTCATCCGGAAGAAGGAGGCGGGAACCGGCGGACAATCAAAAACATTTTAATAACAAAATAAACACAAAACAGCGCACCAGCCCCTCACGGACGACTGGTGCGCATAAAATAAAAACCAAAACACAACTAAAATCCCAGGCCTGGTCCTCTCTCGTCCTTCACTGTCGTCGCTCCAGTTTTATATCCTTCCATCTCCTCCATGGGCCTCGAGACCGGTGGGACGAACAGGTGTAGTTCATCTCCAATCACTCCCCCGGCCTCGCTCCCATGTCCCTCGGCCCCGCCCCACTCGTCACAAACGTATTGCAGGAGGAATGCCCATGCAGTTTTTGGCCAATTTAAATTGGTTGCGACACGCTCAAAATGTGGAAAATATTTTTCCACATCTTTTTCCACAAAAGGTGGCACAAGTCGGATGTGGCGAGTGACATCAAATGAATTAGGGTCAGAAGGGGCGACACCTTCCTTCTGGGCCTCGAGTTCTAACTTTCTTAATGCCAGTCGGTTTTCAAGTTCATTCCCACGGGCCTGAGCTTGCATACGCTCACGCTCGAACTCAATTTCTTTCTCTTTGATACTTAACTCTCGCAACCGAATCTGCAGCTGTAATGCTTCTGTAGACACGGGAGATTGTTTCTCTACAGGCAAAATGCCTTCACTAACCAAAGCAGCTTGTAAGACGGCCCTGATTGTGTCTTTGTTGCGTTTTTCAGCAGAAGTGAGCTCAACTTTATAAGTTACAGCTAAATTCAGCAACTGCTCTTTCGAAAATTTAAAAAGTAACTCATTAGAGGGTTCTTTAATAAATGCTTCCTCTGTTGCCATTTTAACACGATACAACGGTTAAAACGTGCACCAAAAATCAAGTACAAAATAATAATTAAACCGTGAAAAGACGCCTAAAGTGCGCACCAAAGTCAAGAAAAAAAATAAATAAAGCTAATAAGCAAACACTTACCAAAGCAGTTTAACTGCAACAAAGCTACCAGGTACCGAATATCTAAGGTGGTTAAACGAAAAGCACAATATAGGCTACAAACAACCACGAATTTTAAAGTCCACCCACAAATTTACCCAATACGCTTAGTATAATCAGAGTAGGCTATACCAGCGCTCACTAAATAAGCGATATGCCACAATATATCACAAGCTATACAACTGAACTTAAGAGTATTCTGATAAGCAAAAATGTTGTCCAGCTTCTCTAACTAACTATACACAAAACCAAACAAAAATCCTAAATATCTACGCAATCTTCAGTGGCTTACTCAGCTCGAGGCTTCCCACCGAGCCCCCTCCTGAGATATCCACCAAAATAAAATAAACAGTCGACTAAACAAATGAACAGACAATCATAACTGCCCACCAGAATACTCACCAAAATGTTGTAGCTTGTCGAAGTTCCGCAATCTAACACTTAAGTCCGATTTAATCGAAACCATTTACCTCGGACGAGCCCCCACTATGTTACAGGCGGTCGGACACCACCCTTAACATAAAGGAGAGACGCACACCGAACAGCTCGTATCAACAATAATATAGGGGATTTTATTTAGACAGAATGGATATTAGAAAGGTTGCTTAACAATCAGCAAACAAAACAAAACAAAAACTGCAAACGCGGAACGTTTTCTACTGCCGGGTGGACGGCTGAATGGCAATTTTCAAAGCCAGCAAGCACGGATGTGCACTGCAGACTCTCGGGGTGCGCGCTCAGAAATGATCAGGAAGCCTTTTATAGCGCAAGAACAGGCTCCGCTCAGGTGTGGCTCATCTGTAATCAAGAGGGGAAGAGACACTACACTCAAACACGTGTAGCAACAAACACCAGAGCTGGGGGACGTAACAGTGACTGTATGCCTGCAGTCTCTAATATGTAACTGTATTTTGTCCCTCTAAGGACTCAACGTCTACCTCCCTCAGGGGACAGAGGAAAGCTCTTGAATGAAGAACAGGAACTTGCTATTGTCAACATGGTGATTGCTGACAATGAAATAAAACTAAAGGACATTCAGTCCAGAATTGTAGAGGACAACCTTGTCTTTGGGAACATTGTAGCAATCAGCATAACATCCTTTTCTCGGACTCTAGCTAAACACAGGGTCCGAATGAAACAACTATACAGAGTTCCTTTTGAAAGGAACAGTGAGCGCATCAAAGACCTCCGTTACCAATACGTCCAGGTAAGGTTATGCAATACAGTCATTACTGTACTATACACAGTGTGTTTAGCAGTAAACTACTCTTTAATCCTGGAGTACATTAGAATATACAGTAGATATACAGTACAGCACAGCATTTACATACACTGTGTCTAATTACTTTCAGAGAGTCATGGAGTTGGAGGCCAGTCAAGTCCAACATGAAATTATCTATGTTGACGAGGCTGGCTTCAACTTGGCGAAAAGGTGGTGCCGTGGAAGAAACATAATTTTCAAAAGGGCCACAGTTACCGTGCTGGGCCAGAGAGGAGCCAACATCACCATGTGCGCCGCAATCTTCAACAATGGTGCACTCCTGCATACATGTGAGATTGGCCCCTACAACACCGATGGCCTTCTCCTGTTTTAGAAGACCTGCACGAAAGACTGGTGCCAGAGGTAGAAAGGGGACAGGTGGTAGACCCCTTGCTAATATATGTTATCACATGGGACAATGTGGCATTCCACCATTCCCGTGCAGTCACAGCCTGGTTTGACGCCCATCCAAGGATGATGTCCCATTTCCTTGCGCCTTACTCCCCTTTCCTCAACCCCATTGGGGAGTTTTTCTTAGCCTAGAGATTGAAGGTTTTTGACCATGGTCCACATGACCAAATGTCTCTCCTGGATGCAATGGATGCTGCATGCCAAGACATCACATCTGAACACTACCAGGGGTGGATAAGGCATGCCAAAAGATTCTTCCCATGATGCCTTGTCAGAGAAGATATCAGGTGTGATGTGGATGAGAACATGTGGCCGATTGCAGAAGACCAGGCAGATTAGAATATTACTTTGTTTTTTTTTTAAATTATAATTCCAGTGCTTTTTCTGTTTGTATATCTTGCAGTAATGTCCTTTTGCAAATAAAGTCTTTATGCAGCAATTCTGTGTCTGTATTTTTATTATTTTTTAAATAAACTACATTTAAATCAGCACCACTGCCGTCAAGTATATTTATGACAATTATAATTGCATACAGTTACTGTTGGCGGTATGGTTATGTTCTGGGCAACACTCCACACGCCTGTCCATGCAGCCATGCTTGGACAGAGCGGGGAGAGCAGCAAGACAAACCCCCTTGGGGTACAGAACACAACCATTATAAGCATATATATATAATTACAATTCAAAATTACGTGAGTTGTAAACAAAATGTGAGAGACTGCTTCCAATGAGGAGACTGTAAAGAAAAAACAAAGTTAGATCGGATTACTGGTTCAGTTGGTGGAGTTGGGGTTGGAGGAGGGAGTTAATTGCAAGCAGCAATGCGATGGAAGAGACACTGAAGAATGGGAATTTAAATAGACCGCAGGTGATAGGTGTCAAGACTGGATTGGTACACGTCAGGAACAGCTGACTGTCAGCTGATGCAAGCGTGACTAACTTGGCCTGACTGAACTAACACAATGCTCGATTTTATAAAGCTACTCTACGATGGTCATTCATTTTTTGTATTGAATTTCTGCAGCAACAGAAACAAAATGCATTTACTAAACACAACAAAACAAAAATGTAGAGAGGCTTCAAAAGAAACTACAGTGCAAAACACAATCCATGATCAATACAATATACTGTCTATTGTATAAGGGCAGCCCTGACACATAAAATTTCAGAAATTTTTGTTTTTTTTTTGTCATTGTGTTATGATTGACTAAATGTTCCTGTTGGAAGAGAACATGTGTTAGTGTTTTGAATAATTATTTGATTTTGAAACATGTTTGCAGTGTTTTGGTAGACATAGTGTATTGTGTTAGTTTATTATTGTATTTTGAAAATTAGTTTTGGGATTTAGTTTACAATGTGTGATTTGGAGAATGAAATTAACCGTTTTGTCAATTGTGTGTTTTAGGTGTGTTGGTGCATTAAGAGTTTAGTAAACTTGTTAAATGTATTGAAAAAACTGTCATAGCGATTGTAAAAAACTGTAAAAAAAATTGTTGATGTAGGATATGAGTTTAGAAACACAGTGCAGCTAAAGCCACAAGTCCTCCAAAGCTTCATTTGAAATGTCATAATCTAATCTGTAAAACTGTGAATTTTATTAAATATTTTATAAGGCCATGTCATGTGTGTTTTTAGAGAAGGCTAATCTGATTGATTTATGGCACTTGTCATCTCTGTTAGATCACACATGTAAACACTCCTGTGTGCTCTGTGTGTGTTTTTGACTTTGAATACTCCCCCCATTCATGATTCTATTGTTCTCACCAAATGAGTCTTTCACACCTCCGCCAGGTATGACACATTATCCGCATTATTATTTTATCATTATTCTTTTGTTTTTATTCCACCTTTCTAACCTTTGTTGTGGTATTTCTAGCTTTACAATCCACCAAGCTGCAATCTCACTTCAGTCTCAGTATGCATTTACCCCTTATTTATCAAAGGTCTTTTTTAAAAGACTATAAAAATACAACACAACATTTTCTTACGACCTTACGTGAATTATTGTGAAAGAAATGCATTATGAAGAAGAAATGCACCTGCTATTAGTAGCATTAGAGCTAACGTTAGCACCAAGCTACATCAGACAATTTATGAAATTATTAGTACACTTTTACTCAAAACTCACTATAAACCCCGATCGAGTGTTTGTAATAACATCCTTTTGCGATCACAGGTGGAATTTGGTAATTTACTGTTGTAAAAACATTCTATTTATAGCCTTTTACATCACTGCACAAGTTAGCATTTCAGATGTACATTTTTTATATTTTTTATAAAAATGCCCAAGATCTCAATAAAATCTCATACCAAGCTTTACTATCGTAATCATGGGTTTATTATTCTGATATTTCGTGTGTACAGAGAGCTGTATCAGTAATGTTATGGGCAAATAACAACCAGGAAGTGTACACGAACCGTGTGACACGATGTGGCGGTGTCCGGTTATGACACTCTAAAGATTGACAAGAGGAAGGACCAATCAGAGTCTGTCTGAGCCACAAGTACACGGGACGGCACACACACACACACACACACACACAGAGAGATTGCTGGGAGAGGCTATTTATCACCAGATCGCGTAAATCAGTGGAAAATGAATAGAAATTATGATTCTGTCTGAAGAAATATGAAGTAAATATATCCATATATCTCAGCAGATATGCATCTTTGGTCTATAAATCCTTATTGACGCTGTTCAATGAGTCTATGTGAACACAAATAAACCGCTGCAGACGTGGCTGAATATGAATGAGTGGTGAATTTCTATTCAAAATGTGGCATAATACGGATTTATTATTTTGCCCTCCTGACATAAATTACTAAATAACTGTCACCGCAACAATGTTTTATCAAAACATTGGTCAAATATCGAAGCTGGAGTCTTTAAACTTTTAATTGATGCACAGTTTGTCCAGATCAAGTAAGAGAGTGATGTTTAACGTGCTGTGAAAGTGAAACAATAATAATCTGCGGCCGTCGCCGATCCTTGCACGCAAAGGGGTTAGAGGGTTCAGGGGTCCCCTTTATAGTCTGGACTGATCACAAGAACTTAGAGTATATCAGCTAAATGGCTCAACTCTAGGCAGGCTCGTTGGGCACTGTTTTTCGGTCATTTTGATTTTTCTGTCTTACCGTCTGAGTTCCAAGAATATATAGGCCTGATGCGCTGTCCCGTATTTTTGACCACTCCGAACGCCCGCTCTCTCCCGAGTACATGATACCTGAGAGACTTGTGATCTCTACACTCACTTGGGAGATCGAATCAAAGGTTCACACAGACTTAGAAGGGGTAACACCTCTGCCCGAGTGCCCAACAAACTTTGTGCTGCAGGGCCTACGGTCAGACATTATTAGTTGGGGTCAATGCTCCAATGTGGCTTGTCATCTATGTATTGGTCGCACAGATTTTCTGGTTAGACTACATTTCTGGTGGCGTTCCAGGGCTCAGGACGTCCGGGATTTTGTTTTGGCCTGTTCAGTCTGCGCTCAGGGTATGACTTCCAATCGCCCTCCAGATGGGTTACTCCAACAGCTGTCTATCCCTTCAAGACCCTGGTCTCACATCGTGCTCGATTTCGTTACTGCCCTCCCGCCCTCCTGCACTCCCTGGGTAGGCTAATATGGTTGTTTTGACCATAGTGAACCGATTCTCGAAAGCAGCTCATTTCATCCCCTTGCCCAAATTACCTTCTGCCAAGGAGGCGGTTGCCACCGTAGATCACGTTTTTTGCATTCATAGCTACCTGGTAGACGTGGTTTTCGACAGGGGTCCCCAGTTTGTGTCCAAATTTTGGATAGAGTTTTGTCGTTTACTGGGGGCGAGTGTGAGTTTGTCTTTTGGGTTTCACCCTCAGACCAATGGTCAGACTGAGTGGGCCAACCAGGATCTTGAGAGGGTGCTGCGATGTTTGTCCACACAGAATCCCAGTTCCCAGAGCCAACATAATTGCGTTCCCCTCTGCTCACGCCCACCGGGTGGGGGCAGGCATCAAGGCTAAGGCCAATCACCACCGGTCAAAGCCTCCCATCTACGTCATTGGTCAAAAGGTATGGCTTTCTACCAAGAACATTCTGGTCCATATGTAATATGCTTGCTCCCAAATTTATTGTCCCGTTTCCTGTCAGTAAGATCCTTAGTCCAGTGGGAGTCGGCCTCAAACTCACACCAGCGTACAGGAGAATTCATCCCGCCTTTCATGTCTCTAAATTAAAACCTGTTTTTCATTAATCCGCCTACCCCAGTTCCCCCTCCGCCGCATCTCATAGATGGGGAACCTACTTATTCGGTCAATCGTATTCTGGACTCGAGGCGGAGGGAACCTGGATTCCTGTACTTGGTGGACTGGGAAAGGTTACGGTCCAGTGGAGAGAAGTTGGGTTCCTGCCACGGACATTCTGGATCACTCTTTTATTGATGATTACAATCAACGGGTGAGTATGGTGAAGAGCACCAGGCGGCGCTCCTAGGAGGAGGGGTACTGTCACGGTTCATGTGTTCACTGTCTCATCCTCACTCTGTTTGTGTGTGCGTGTGGGAGCGGGCGTGTCACTAATTGGAGCCGAGGACTCATCGGTTCCAGCTGTGGATCATTTACAGCTCTGTTTGAGCTTTGCTAATGTTGTCTTGTGTTGTCAGATTCTTGTGTTGTCTGCCATGTCCTGACCAGCGAATTTTCTCCTGTTCTTCGCTCTTTGCCAGCTTCTGTTCCTGTTTGGATTCCGCAGTCCCGGTTGTAGGCTGCCCATTGAGTCCCTGCGCTACTCGGAAGTGTCTGCCTTTGCGAGAGCTCATTGTCGCACTCTCCTGGTGGAACTTCATTGCTTACTGCTAATGAACTTCTCTTTTTCTGCACTTGAATCCAGTGACACAAATGTCATGTTTATCTTAAGTCATGTTGCTTATTAGTATGGTTAAATTGCATCATCAAAGATCGGCAGCAAAGATATTGGTTAATAAAATGGGATTAAATAAAAATGATTGTGTTATTTAATACATTTTATTGCATGTTTGCATTCTACTGCTTTTATTGATTTTGAGGAACACAAAATGTGTTTTTAAAATCAAACCTGAAGCAGTGACACATCAGAGGTGGTTATTTTTTGTCTGTAAACACTCTTGTATGTGGTACTTTCTTATGCAACTTCCTTAAAAACATCTCAAGCATCTTTTACCCAGTCCAAAATCTTAAATTCATATAGAAAATATTTTACATGGTCTGCTCCTCTTCATTCTACCTTATTTGTGCATGTGCAATAATAATGCATAATAATAATACATGCATTGTGTCTTGTTTGTGGATATGACTGTCCACTGAAGGTCTCTCATCTTCTCTGTAAAGGGTTTTTGCATCTTCTTGGGAAGAAGATGCAAATCACACATCATTGCCCATTTTCCCGTTCTTCATTTCTGAGATGAACTTCCTTCACTGTTGCCATAATGCTTTTTTTTGTTTGTTTTGTTTTTTTGCCATTAAGTTTGGCTGATGAGGCCCTTCATCTTCCTTTAACTCTCCAACATCTCATGGTTTTCTAACTGTAGTCTAATGGTAATCTCATCTGTCTTCTCACTTACAGAAACTCCTGTTAAGGCTGACCATAAAGCGCATCAGACAAACAACTCTTACAGAGAGATTGAGAGGAGAGCAAAAGACAAAACAGTGCAAAGAGAGAAAAAAAGAGGATATCAGATGTCAGGTTAACACAATGAGGAGAGCCTGATCTCCTCTGTATATAATGACAGAAACTTGTGCGTTTAAATCCTTTCACGTGGCGGAACAGACAGCAGGATTTTGAGGGAAATCTGTGGGTTACGTAAGGCTTGGAGCAATCAGTGTTTTCTCAAGAACACAGGATCAGACAGAGATCAAACAGAGACGAGCGTCTCAATCCTTACAGAAAAATATGAAATAACAGCAGCTGTGCTGTTTACCACACAATATCCTCACCCTGAAGAACTACAGTGTTCTTGATTTTTCAGACATTGAGAAATACGATATTAAGAAGTGCAAGTTGTTAGAAAGCAGAAGTGAAGAGTGTATAAGTTTCATTTCTCACATTATATTAACGCTCTCACACATAAACATTGCAATTCACAGGATTAAACAGCATTAGCGTGCCTCTAAAGAACGCTGAAGAATGTCTGACACTCAATCTAAATTACACTAAACTACCATGTGTGCAAGACATGGCTGAAATTATTTAATGAATAAATAATTTATACATAGTGCTATTCTGTATTACAGTGTGTCTGGACATTGCATGCATTTCGATGTTTACAGCTTTGTTTGCACTATCAAAGATGGCTGTTTACGAATTCTGCATATGATCACTTAGAAACTGTGATGCCAAGGGTCACGCTTCATTGAAATCATCATTCTGCCAAATCATGAAAATGGCTGCTTTCCAGATACACTCTAAAAAATAAAGATGCTTCACAATGCCATAGAACAACATTTTAGTCTAAACGGTTCCATAAAGATTAAAGAACCTTTAACATCTGAAGAATCTTTCTGTTTCTTTTTGGCGAAAGAAGGTTTTTCAGATAATAAAAAGGTAGGAAAGAGATGGTTCTTTAAAGAACCATTGACTAAATTGTTTTTTGTGGAACAAAAATGGTTCTTCTGTGGCATCGCTGTTAAGAACCTTTAAAGCAACGCTATTTTTAAGAATGTTGCGGTGAAACTATGGGAAATCAACAGTGGACAAAAATGAAAATTTGTAATCATCCCAACAAACTACAGATCACACTCTCACAACAAAACCAACATTTCGAAGCCACTAAGTGCACACAAAGAGTTGGAGAAAGTCCTGCTAGAGATGAAATCAGTGTAAATCAACACACCTCTCTCTGCTGTGTAGCAGGCAGAACCCATGACCCAAACGATTCCAGTCCCTGCAAAATCCCATCCCAGATCATGAGGAGGAATGGAGTCCTGTGCTGCGCTCGCTGGAAGATGATGAGCTCGTAATCCCTCGC